>NC_047653.1:24124270-24168504 GCF_902201215.1 Prunus dulcis | reverse complement strand
AAACGCCGGGGCAACGTACCAGCGACTGGTGAACCACCTTTTCGCCCCACTGATTGGCAATACCATGGAGGTTTATGTCGACGACATGCTAGTCAAGAGTCGCACAGCCGACCAGCACATCCCCAACCTCTCTGCCATGTTCACCATCCTGAAGCAGTACAAGATGAGGCTGAACCCCACCAAATGTGCATTCGGGGTGGCTTCAGGCAAATTTCTTGGCTTCAAGATCAGCCAAAGGGGTATTGAGGCCAACCCAGAAAAGATCCAGGCCATCTTAGATATGACAATACCTAAGACAGTCAAGGATATCCAAAGCCTTACAGGGCGTGTTGCTGCCCTGACCAGATTTATCTCCAAGGCCACTGACCGCTGTGCCCCATTCTTCAAGGCCCTTAAGGGCACAAAGAGAAACATCACTTGGACTGCCGAGTGTGAAACGGCTTTCAGCGAGCTCAAGGAGTATATGGGCCGAGCTCCTTTGTTGTCAACCCCTGAGCACGGAGACATCCTCGTGGTTTATCTCTCCGTCTCAGCTTCGGCTGTTAGCTCTATGCTCATTCGATCGAAGGACAACGCGGAGCACCCAGTGCATTATGTCAGTAAGGCATTGCAAGATGCAGAAGTTCGATACCCAGATATCAAAAAATTGGCGTTCGCCCTGGTTGTCTCGGCTAGACGCCTCCGACCATATTTCCAAGCTCACACCATCCATGTCTTAACCAACCAACCGCTAAGACAGGTGCTGCAGAAGCCAGAAACCTCCGGGAGACTGGTTAAATGGGCCATTGAACTTGGCGAGTTTGACATTCATTACAAACCCCGCCCGGCTATGAGGGGGCAGGCCGTTGCTGACTTCTTATCTGAATTCACGGAGCCCCAAGCTTCTGCAGCTACCCAGCTCATAACCGAACCCAATCCCTCTCCGAGCCAGGGCCAAACCCCCACCGAAAACACTCTCGACCTAACCCAGCCCCTGTGGACCTTATTCGTGGATGGCTCTTCTAATGCCCAGGGATGTGGGGCCGGCCTCGTTCTCATCTCCCCAGACAAGGTTGCCCTCGAGTACGCCCTCCGCTTCAATTTCCAAGCGTCCAACAATGAGGCCGAATATGAAGCACTCTTAGCTGGCCTTCGCCTAGCCAAAGAGATGGACGCCCGGCAAATTCAGATCTTCAGCGATTCACAACTCGTGGTCCACCAGGTCAACCAGGACTTCACGGCCAAGGATGCCTCTATGACGGCTTACCTCCAGCACGCTCGGCACTTGCTGGCAACCTTCCACGCCCACACTATCAGGCAAGTGCCGCGCTCAGAGAATAGCCATGCCGATGCACTAGCCAGGTTGGCATCAGCCTTGGAGCAAGGAATGGGTCGCCACATCCACATCGAGTTTTTGGCCCAGCCCAGCACACAAGCCCCACTCATCTGCACTATTGATCACAGCCTTACATGGATGGACCCCATCCTCCAGTTCTTGCAGAACCAAACACTACCGGCTAACCCAGCCGAGGCACGACGCGTTCGCCATCGCTCTGCCCGTTACCTGATCATTAACGGCTCCTTATATAAGCGGGGCTTCAGCCTTCCTTACCTTCGATGCCTAACTCCAGAGGAGGGTCACTATGTCCTCCGAGAAATCCATGAAGGCATCTGCGGTAACCACTCGGGCGCACGCTCGCTAGCCCATAAGGCAATCCGCCAAGGATACTTCTGGCCTTCACTCCACACTGATGCCCAGGCCTTCACCCAGAAATGCGACAAGTGTCAGCGATTTGCCAACATCCCACAACTCCCGGCTGAACCATTGACCGCCATGGTCAGCCCTTTGCCATTTGCCCAATGGGGACTGGATCTCATTGGACCCATGCCAGAGGGCAAGGGCCAAGTCAAATATGCAGTTGTGGCTGTAGACTACTTCACCAAGTGGGCTGAGGCCGAGGCCCTGGCCACTATCACTGCGGCTCGCATCGAATCTTTTGTGTGGCAGAACATTGTATGTCGCTTCCGCATCCCCAACTCCATCGTCACCGACAATGGCCGGCAATTTGACAATGCCAAATTCAAACAATTTTGTTCCAACCTCAAGATTCGTCTATGCTTCGCCTCCCCAGCCCATCCTCAGTCCAATGGCCAGGTCGAAGCCGGGAACAAAATTATCAAGAAGACCCTCAAGACAAAACTTGACAAAGCCAAGGGCTGCTGGCCAGAACTACTCCTGGAAGTACTCTGGTCCTACCGCACCACCTTCCGCACATCCACGGGTGAGACGCCATTCTCCCTATCATTTGGAACCGAGGCCGTGGCTCCGGTAGAGATTGGCCAGCCCACATACCGAACGTCCACTTACGACGCCACGACCAATGACGAGCAGTTGGCACTCAACCTCGACTTCATTGACGAACTCCGGGACCAATCGAGCATGCGCAATGTCGCGTACAAACAACGCATCGCCAAATACTACGACTCCCGAGTCAAGCCCCGTGCTTTCAAAATGGGGGACTGGGTCATGCGCAAGGTTTCCTTGGCTACCAAAAATCCCAACGAAGGTACCCTCGGCCCTACATGGGAAGGTCCTTACGAGATTATCAAAATCTGCCGCCCCGGCACTTATCAGCTTCGCGACTCAACAGGCAAGACGCTGCCTCACCCGTGGAACGCTGACCACCTCAAGTACTACTACAAGTAAACATATCTAGACCCTAAGGCAATACTTTGGTCTTGATTATTTACTATAAGGTAGACGTAAGGTACCTAGACCCTAGACTACTTGTACCTTCTGCCTTTCGGCATCTATTTCAATAAAATGCCTGACTCTGGCTCATTTTCATGCACTCACATTGTTGTTATTTTTACCAACACAATTGTTATTTTCATGCATATCAAGCTAAGTCTCATATCATAAATAAAAACAGTCTTGCTCCAGGCAAGGACAACTGTTCATACATAACCAAAATAAACAACCTTGCTCCATGCAAGGCAAAATGTTTCAACAAAATAACTAAAGTACAAAATAACTATCATACATCACGAAGGCAACGCCTTCAGGACTCGGTCGACGGGGCATCCTCAGTGGCTGGCTCAGCCTCTGGTGTCGGGGCACTAGCATCAGCTGGAGGGGTCTGGGCAGGAGGCTCGCCACTGGTGTCAAAGTTAATATCCAGCGAGGGGTTGAACCTCACCAACCTATCTTCCCAGCGAAGCTGCTCATCAACCAGCCGATCCATGATATAGCTCTTCAGCTCCTCTGAGGATCGGAAGGACTCGATCGCCTCGACTCGGGCAGCAGCCACCTCCTCGGCCTTCGACCTCTTCAGCTCCTCCACCTCCCTGGCCAGGGCCGCCTTTTGCACCAGCAAGGCGTTCTTCTCTCGGATGGCCTCTTGTGCCTCCGCCACTTTGCTCTTGGCCTGCTCATCTCGCCTCTTCAGCCTCTGGATCTCCTTGTCAGCCTTGGCCATGCTGACGTACATCTCGCCAAAGGCCTGCCAAACCAAAATCATGTTAGTCAGTTGATACAAAAATAATCCAACACAAATACATTCGGAAAGGGCCTAAACACTTACATAGGCAGAGGTGAGGATCGTCTTTTGGGCCCGGTCCACGAAGGATGAAGCTGGAGTCCTCGCCAGAGCCTCGGGGTCGCTCTTCACGCCTTCCAAGAAGACGTTCACCAAGGGCACCTCCTGTCGGTGCATCGCCAGGTTGACCTCCTTCTTCTGCTGGCGAAGCCTGCCGAAGTCAACCTTCTCAACCCCTTCAGCGAACACATCCTCCATGCCGAAGGGTAGCTTCGGCGGGGCCTGCAGATCAAAGGGCGGAAGTCTCGGCCCCGAGCCCATCACATGCTGGTGCGCCTCCTCTATAGCTTTCCTCTTGCCCAGCACATCCGCAACCCGACCCTCATCATCATCCCTGGGTCGTTTTCCAGCACTCTTTTCAGCCTTTTTGGCCCGCGACTCCCTCAGCCGCTTCTGCATCTCGGCCTCATCAATGTCTACGGCCACCTTCGTGCTTCCCCCTTATGATGCCAGCCACTGTCAAAACAAACAACACAATTACATTAGTCAATCTCACAAAGGCTTAGCACACAAACAAAAGGTTAACCCAGGTACTTACTTCCTTGCAGTAGTCCGGACTCAAACAAATTCTTCTGCGTGACAAGGTTCCCACACTCACGCTGAGTCTCTGATAGCTGCGCCCTCACCCACTCAACCTCGTCTTCTTGCTCCTTGGAGATAGGGCCCCACTTCACTGAACCTGCATCAAGAGTTAGAAACTACTTAGCCACTTACACTGGCACAAACACAATACAAACCAACAATAGGAGCCAAGACTACAATCAAGCAATGGACAATCTTAAGGGATGGGGCCAAGGACCTATAGACTGGAAATGGGTAGGAATGTGCTGGACAACTCTCTTCCCTGGAGGACACTCCCAGTCCCCATAGGCCATGCACCACCTGTTCCTCCAGGACTTTTGCGTTGTGGGCTTGTGTCCAATGAAATAGCCCCTCTCCTTCGCCTTTCGGCAATTGGCCTGTACCCAGCCAAAATTTCCCTGTTGCTTGGATTGGAGTAGAGGTACATGAACTGCTCAAATGTTGGCTCCCCTAGCCCAGCCAACCACCAAGCAATGTACACTCCATGCAGAAGAATCCAGAAGTTGGGATTATACTGCCCCGGTGCATACCCCAACTTGGCCAACATCATCTGAACCCACGGATGAAACGGTAGTCTGAAGCCGTGCCGATACATATCTGTGAAAATCATCACGGAGCCATCCGCGGGATATCTGACTACATCGGCCTCAGTGGGTAACCTCAAGCCCACATAGGCTGGCACATCAAAATCTTTCCGCAGCTGGGCCAATTTCGCTTCTGTAAGCGTATTCCGCCTCGGCAACGGAACACCGACCCGAATGTCTAAACCCTCTGAAACCGAAGCCACGGCTATACCCACAGACCCTGATGGTGATGCCTGGTTGCTCGAACCCACCTCTTGCGATTTTGAGGCAAGGCTAGAACCCGGTTTGCTATGGCCTCTAGCTCTATATAATTCCTCTGCATCTCCCTATATGCAGCTGACCCAGAGTCTTCGGATGGCTCAACCCTCTCACCCCCAGGGACTATCATCCTACTTTCTATGTGCCTTCTACCAGACCCTCTGTCTCTGAACTCTCCTCTTCAGAACATACATACTGGCTGGGCTCTTCACTCCCAGTATCATCCCCGCCGAAGGCAGGGGGGTCAAGACTTTCCCTATCAGAACTCTCAGACATCTACAAGTATGCAAGAAACAAAAAAAAAGAAACTAATGCACATGCGGAGAGGATCAAACCACAACAACAGAAATTTGACAAATCTTCATGCCAGGCAAGAATTCTACATGTTCATACATATTCAAAGTGTTCATCATGTTCATGCTCATGTTCATCATGTTCTTCCTAACCTTCAACATGTTCATACAAAACTAGACATTTCAATTCAAAAATTCTAGCGAATTAGGGTCTAACCTTGTTTATGGCACCACGAATGATTCGCCGGAAATCACCTCCGCCACAAGCACCACCACAATCTTCTTGCCGGAAATCGCCTCCCCTCCTTCAAAATTTTCACAATTTTCTCAAACTCAACTCAAGTGTGGTGCCTTCACCACCCCAAGTCCCTATTTATAGCCAACTAAGGGTACCACGCCTCGATTCACGAGCAAACCCTAGCACCCCTTCATTTTCCCTCCTAAATCCCCTGTACCTACACCATTTGAAATTCAAACTCCAAAATAAACAAAAATTGAGGGAAAATTTAGGGGCCTTGCCGAACGGCAAGTCCCGTGCAAACACAAAATGAGACCCTCAAATTTCCAAGTGTGCTAGACTACCTTCTAAACCCAACCCTATTACAAGGCTAAGCCCATATTTGATCAAGACACCCAAACCTATATTTTAGATGGACTTGCCGAACGGCAAGGCCCGTGCAAAAACAAAATGGAGCCCCAAAATTTTCATGTCCTAGCCTACTTCATAATCCCAATATTATTACAAGGCTAGGCCCAGATTTGCTCAAGACACCCAATATTATTACAAAGCTAGGGCCCAAATTTGTTTAGGGCTAGGGCCCAAATTTGTTCAAGGCTAGGGCAACAATTCTATCATGGATGGTTTTGCGAACGGCAAGGCCCGGGGCACCAACAAATTGGGTCTCACCTCCAATCGGCAAGCATAAGACAAGCCGCACTACACAAGCGCAACGGCCCAGCCTCACGGACTCAAAAGAAAAAAGACTACTCATACCCATGGCCCAGTCCACTTGCCAAAGACAACAAAACGGGCACATAGGAATCTCAATGGCCTTGCCGAACGGCAAAACCCACGAACATATATGGAGGACTCGAAATAGAACTCACCATGAGCTGCTTTGCCGAAGCTGCCAACTGCCCAGCACCCTTCGACAAAACTGCCGTGCTCACCACAATCCGCTGAACATCAAGGGCCAGAAAGTTGGGTGCCGTTTTCGTGCCTTGCTCCAGGTGCCGAAGAAAACACCAGAAGCCAAAGAACTCTGCCGAAGCACCAGCTGCCGAAGACCTCTCGCCAATCCCCTCCTGCCCAGCCTCTCACACAGCCACCCGCTGCGACGCCTTGCCGAAGCACCAGCTGCTGAACCTGCTCAGCCACCTGCTGCGTAACCAGCTGCCGAAGCAAACTGATGTGCACAGCCCTGCCAAAGCCTCTAGCCGCTGGACACCTCAGCTACTGCCAAGTCCCTTGCCGAACAGCAAGCCCAGTCGGCAACTTTTCAACCTCCTCGGACAGCACAGCCTCGCCGCCACCTGCTGAGAAAACTACCCAGCCCCTTCGACCTCTTCCCGCTGACTCCGCTCACACCAAGCCCTGCTCAAATCCCAGCCCACAACCTATGTACTCGAAGCACAGCAACACCTTCTCGGATAAACCCTGCCGATCGGCACAGCCCAACTCCCTAGCTGCCGAGCCACGGCAGCCCGTATGCTTGCAGTAAAATCCCTCCCGTCAGCTTGCCGAACGGCAGTGTCCAGCCACACTGATGTGGTCGTCGCAAGATGACTCAGAAGAACCTTTGGCCGCAGCTGAAGATGGCCTTGTTGAAGGTCCCTCGCTATTGAGTTGAACTCATACTGATGATGGAAGAACACTAGCGAGAGCTCTACCCCAAACCATTATATCACCCCAGCCGAAGTCAAGACGGCACAAAAAAAAAAAAACAATACACATAACATTGCCGAACCCTACTTGCCGAACGGCTAGGTACAAAATCCTAGATTTTTATCCTCTGCCCTCATTCCAAACCCTAGCCCTCATAGGTGCCCAAGGCCCACTCCAAAATCACTTGCCGAAAGCCCACACCAAAAACATGCCGAAGAACCAATCCAAGGGAGCCTTCGCCAACATGCAACAAAAATATATATATTGAGCTAGACCCTTGCCGAACGGCAAGGGCCATGGATGTTTTGTGGAGAAGCCTAAAATTTTCAAGGCCTAGCTCCAAAGCTTTAAAAAAAAAAAAAAAAAAGTGTAGCTAGACCCTTGCCGAACGGCAAGGGCCATGGAGATTTTGTGGAGACCCCCAAAATTTCCAAATGGCCCGGCCATTCCCCAAAAAAAAAAAAAAAAAATGAAGGGAGCTAGATCCTTGCCGAACGGCAAGAGCCATGGAAGAATTGAAATCCCCGAAATTTTCAAAGGGCCCGGCTCCCTCGAAGGTCTGGCTCCCCTACGGACCCAGCTTTCATCCTATCTGCAACATGCCCCAGTACCCAGGTACCCAGCTACCATGTGTTGACGCAACTCCTAGCTTGCCAACTTGGGGGACTAGGGAGTGCCCTGCGGCTCCCAATGAAGCTGGAATGCTCGGTTACAATTACAAAACTCACAAGTTCCCAACCCAGAAGTTACTTCTCGACCGCGAACTTGGGGGACTACTGTTTACACCATAATGAACCGAGCAGTCCCAGCATCAAAGCAACTAGCACCAAGGCAACCACGCCTTCTCCCATGCCGAAGGAAGACACACTTCCGAGGTCGAGCAGACCCAGCATCAAAGCGACTAGCACCAAGGCAACCACGCCTTCTCCCATGCCGAAGGAAGACACACTTCCGAGGTGCCGGACACCTGCCGAAGCTCCCAAATGCCAAACCTAATCTCCAAGACACGTGTCGCCACCACAACGGCTTGCACAAAGTCCCACATTGGAACTTTGTGCAAAGCTCCCACTTTCACCTCCCTATAAATAGGGAACAGTACCCAGGTAAAAACAAGAACCATTCCCCTATTTTTACTGTTACTCTGCCAGAATTACTACCCGTAACTGACTTAGGCATCGGAGAGCCTTCGACCGGCACCACACTGGTGTCCGAAGCTTAACTTTTGCTTCTCCTCTTTTTACCTTCCACAGGTTTCACCGATCCATTTCACCAAGGGCCTCAGCCCTCTTCCTTGCTAAAGACTCATCACACCTAATCCCTAAGTTGGACTCAATATTGGCCGGGCCATTTTGAGCATCAACAGACTTCATTAATCAAATCAACAAGACAAAGGTATTTTAGCATGGGTAGAGTGGCCTCGTCAAAATCGTCCTAAAGAAAACCCAATGGGATAAAACTTCAAGGGGGGAAAAAGAGTGCCACACATGCCAGTTTACACTTGAAAACTTAACCAACGACATTAGACCTAGGCCAATCATCATAAACAACATCCATGAGCCACAAAGGACCTACATCCATCCAGAACAACAGACTTTGATTGCGGAGATTGAAGCGAGCAATTCGATGGGCAGCCTTATTCGCTTGACGATGGATATATCTAAGAGTACTAGACGCAGAACTGGCAAGAAGGCGTCACACCCCTTCCAGCAAGCCTCCCTCAGTAGCAAGGCATTCCTCCTCACTGTTAACCATTGAAACTGCCAGCAAGGAATTAGACTCAATCTCCAGAGGCACCAGAGATGCATCCAACGCAAAAGAGATTCTGATCTTCAAAGCATACAGCTCCATGGCAAGCACAGAGATCTGGCTTGGAACACGCATAGCCAGAGCCCTAACCAAATTTCCTTGAGAGTCACGGACGATTGCACCAACTCCCTTAGCTCCTGTCTCCATGCAATCACCCCCATCGACATTCAGCTTAAAACCACTATCCGTAGGAGACTTCCATTTAACATCACGAACCGGCGAGGATAAACTCCTATTTACAACAGAAGACTGTTTAAAGTCATCATCATAGTCCTTCGCATGTTGAACCAAAATTCCGGGAAGGGTGGGTTGAGAGCCAAACAGCACCCTATTTCTTTCATTCCACAACACCCACACAGTGAACGCAAAAAGGGACTACTTATCAAGAGGATTAAGAGTCCATGCTGCATCCACCCAGTTTCCAGCGTCAGCTATATTGAGAAGAAGAAAATCACGAGGAAAATCTAGAGCCTCCCACACCTGCATACAAACGACACAGCCCACCAACGAATGTATCGTGGTTTCTCTCGAAACAAGACAGTGACAGCAGACATCCTCCTGTGTAATCCGACTTCGAAACAGCACCTCTTTAGAATGGTGGATACTTTGTACCAAACGCCATAACAGATAAAGGATTTTCTGTGGCACTTTCAGTTTCCATAAGTGCTTCCAACTCTTCAAAGAATGAGACGAAGGACCAGCAACACTCCCATCTGACAACTCCTCCAGCCGCTTGTACTCTAGTGCTACCCAGTACCCACTTTTAACCGAATATCTCCCATTTTTGGCAAAATTCCAGATTCTCCAATCCAGAGTGTCACCCATTAAGGGGATAGAGAGGATAGCTTCAGCTTCTGAAAACGAGAAAGTATCAGAGATCTTCCCAACATCCCACAGGCCACTCACAGTAATAAGGTCACAAACTCGGGAGGTAGAGGGGAGAGCAGGTACAGATTGGATAGTGAAAAATCTATCATAAGGCACCCAAGGATCACCATAAATATTAACCAAACGGCCATCGCCTATAAGCCACCTAAGGCCCAAACGAAGCAAATCCCGCCCCCACAGTAAAGATTGCCAAGTAAACGACGGAAGCAACCCACTCGAAGCAGCAAGAAAATCAGAGTTTGGAAAATAGCGAGCCTTAAGCATCCTTGCAATCAGCGAATTTGGGAATTCCGACAAACGCCATCCTTGTTTACATAGAAGTGCTTGATTAAAACTTGTCAATTCTCTAACCCTTCAGATTTATGTTGGCACATGAACTTCCACGTTTTCCAATGAATACCTCTACCAATGCTTTTAGACCACCAAAATTGGGCGAGGATGCTTTCGATCTCACGGCATAACCCAACAGGCAAACGGAGCACACTCATCGAATATGACGGAATTGCCTGACATACTGCTTTGATGAGCACTTTTTTCCCAACCTTGGACAGTAGCTTGCCTTGCCAACCATTCACTTTATTCCAAACTCGATCTTTAGCAGTACGAAACAATTTCTTCTTATCCTTACCGACGATGGTAGGGAGGCCCAGATACCCTCATGACATGGAACAAGAGCCACGTCCAGGAGCTACGTCATATCAGACCTTATCATGGCGTTGTTCAACCTAGTTCTTTTACCAACAACGAAAGCACTGGATTGCAGTACTTCTTAATTATATATCTTCTAAATGGAATATCCATATTTTTCAACTCAATAATTTTCAAATTCTCAACCTTTTACTACCCAACCATCTTTTCTTTTTTCTTTTTCTTTTTTTAAATTTATTTATTTATAATCAAATAGAAACTTCATTAGATAAACTTCAACGATACAATCAAAGACATCAACAAGGCATCTAAAATACCAATCCCAAGAGGGAAACAAACTAACATGCTAAAAACGCAACTAATGCAAACAAAAGCCGTACTAAAACTACTAGCCCACATCACCACAAATAACCATAAGCCCAAACAAAGCCCACAAACCCAACATAACCATAAGCCCAAACAAAGCCCACAAATCCAACATCACCAAAATCCTAAAATAACCCATGAGCCTAGACGAACCCTACCACCACCACCTGATGAAGCGCCGTTGCAGCCACACCCACCACCGCATCCGTAACAGATCTAGGGAAAATATGATTTCCAACGATCTACCTGCACATAAGAGCGAATAAATAAACGAAAACAACAACTTTTCCAAAGAACAATTGAGTGATTTGCAGCAATCTCCGTCAAAGACGATGTATAATTAAATTTAGAGAACATGAGCGACGTCAGGAAACGGGTTTTTGGAGCATGATTTGATTGAAAACATAAACTAAAAAGGGCGATGGGGAACTCCAATCTAATCATGGCTCAAAAGAAACTACCACAATGAGCTTTTTTTCAAACTCCTCAGTGGACTTATTCACTAACATAAAAGGAAAAGACAAGAAGAGAGAAGGGGGAGGAGGGGTAGTGATGCTTCTTCCTCCTCCTCCCTCTTTGGAGTTTTCCTTTAGGACTCACAAAGGGAGAGAGTGGCTAGGGTTTCTTGGGAGACCACTTCTGTAAGTTGAGTGGCCATGTATGCAATTCATTTTTTTCTTTTACCCAACCATCTACTTTAGTTGCTCAATCTAATTCAAATACCCAAAAAAAAAAAAAAAAAAAAAAAGTGGTAAGAGTTTTACCAAAAAGGAGGATATGCTTCTTGTGTCATCTTGGCTTAATATTTTTTTAAATTATTTTAGTTATTTTTTTTTTCTAGAATGTTATTAATTATTATTTTTATTGCACTAATTAATTAAAGAGTCTGTTAGGGTATAAAATATTAAAATAGACTTTTCAAATTGCTACATAGGTTAACAAACTTCAATTTGAAGAATTTAGTTTGTTAATATTGTTGGAAATACTCCAATAATTGAAAATTAAAAAAGCAGTGGTGCTTTTGTGGTGTTGAGAGTTGTGACTTTCTTGTGTGGGAAATGGAAGTGTGAATGGAAAATGGTATGGCATTGGCATGGGTACCAATGTCGTCATCAGTGGTTATTTATTTATCTTATTTATTATAAAATAAAGGCTTAAGTGCTACAATACCTCTTGAAACATTGGTGAATACCCATTAAACCCCCTTGAAGTTAAAGTGACTCACTTTGCCCCCTTGACAGATGTTTTGTGTTTTACTTTACCTCTCATTGTCAAGTTTGTTAAAAATTCCGTTAAAAATGTTGACGTGACACCAATGAGACTCACTATTTTGCCAAATTAAATGTCATGTGTGAAGAAAAAAAGTTAAAAATTAAAAATCGTTCCCATGGTCCTTTAACTTCAGTTTCGTTAGGACAAATGGTCATATCGTCAATTTTGTTAACTTTTTTGTTTAATGCAGTGGCAAAATGGTATTTTTGTATCAAAATTGATTAAAATATGAATAAAAAATTAAAATTAAACTCTCTCTCTCTCCCCGATTTCTACTCTCCCAAACTTTATTTATTTATTTTGTTTTTTTATTTGATTTGATTTTATTGTTATTTTAAAGATATGATTTTTTATTCATTTTTTTTGTTTTAATATAAAAATACTATTTTGCCCCTACATATAACATTAAAAAGTTAACAAAATTGATGGCAATACCATTTGTTCTAACGAAAGTGGAGTTAAAGGACCAGATTTTGAAAATTGAGGAACTCAAATACAAATCGGGAACGATTGGAATTTGAGAGTATGGGTGGGCACGGTTCGGTTTGGATCGATTTTTGCCTCAAATTAGAACCGATCCGATACTATTCATCTGATTTGGTTCGGTTCGATTTTAATGAAAAAATTTCAAAAATCGTCTGGTTCGGTTTGAACAGGTTTCAATCCGGTTCCAATTTCAGTTAGGTTTTGAACCGGATTATAAAAATTATTTTTTTATACAATTCTCAACTGAAATATTATTTTTTTACTTGAAAATTAACAAATTATTCAATTTCATATAAAAAATAAATATTAAAGTTAGAAAAGAGAGAGATTTTGAAATTGAACTTGGATAAATATTAGTTTTTTTTAGTGAAATTAAAAATATAGCATTAAATATAAATATATATTGAAATTATATTTTTTTTAATTTGACTGGTTCGGTTCGATCCGGTCTGATTTTTGAAGACATAGAATTAGATCCGGAACTGATCCGAACCGGTCTGGTTCTGTTTTTGACCGGTTGTTGACTTTTTGGTCAATTCGGTTTTTTTCCGGTTTGATTCTGTACGGTTCGGTTCGGATTTTCTGTTTGCCAGTTTGAGTGTCCACTCCTAATTGAGAGACTCAAATGCAAATCGAGTCTAAGTTCAGATACTAATAAAACGATATAAATCAAAAAAAGAAAAGGGAAGAAGCGGCGGTGCTGTTGTGGTTTTGTGAGTTGCTAATTTCTTGTGCGGGAAGTGGAAGTGGGAATGGGAAAGGGGAGTAGCAGACGGGTGAGGGCGTTCAAGCGGTGGATGAAGCGGGAAGGGATCGAATGCAGCGACGCCCTGGACTTGAGGGACGAAGGAGTCGAAATCGGAATCAGCGTGAGCGCCCTAGCCCACCTCAAGGAAGGGGACGTGGTGGCCAGAATACCAAAGCTCACGTGCCTCACCACAAGAACCACCGCCGCACGTGACATTATCTCCGCCGCCGCCGGTGAGGGCGAGGAGGAGTCTTGTTTAGGAGGGTTAGCAGGGCTGGCGGTGGCGCTGATGTACGAGAGGAGCTTGGGAGAGCGTTCACGGTGGGCCGCATACCTTGAGTTGTTGAGCAAAGAAGAAGAGTCGTTGCCTTTGGTTTGGAGGGCCGACGAGGTTGAGCAGCTGCTGGCAGGGACAGAGCTGGAGGGAACGGTCAAGGAAGACAAAGGAGTTATGTGGAAGGAGTGGAAGGAGAGCATTGAGCCCACGTTACTACTGCAAATGCATCCTTTGGATGCGGCCGCCGTTGAATTCGACCCGAGCTTCTTCGGATTCGGAGACTACTTGGCGGCAAGAACGCTGATATCTTCTCGTTCTTTTCAGATTGATGAATACCACGGAGTAGGAATGGTTCCTTTGGCTGACCTGTAAGTCTTATACAAACCCTGCTGCTGCTCTTTACTTCTTGTTGTGATTCTTTGTTTATATCAATATCAATCACTGAAATGGATGGATGATAGATTATTGTTTTAATGTCCTTTTGTACTTTGTCTAAATCCATAATCATAAGTTTTTTGGGTGCTGTTATTCATTCAAATCAATTCAATATAGGTTTAATCATAAAACGGGAGCTGAGGATGTGCACTTAATGACCTCTCCTCACAAAAGTGAATACAACACCACCCAAGAAAACAATGAATCTGATACTACTAGTACTAGTATTAGTGCCATTCATGATGATGATATGTCTGCTTCTATTACTGTTGACGAGGGTGAGGGTGACGATAGTGGAGGTGAGGGTGACAATGGTGATCGTGACAATAGTGAGGGCGGTGATGATGATGACAGTGATGATTCTGGTGACGGTGACAGTGATGATTATGGTGATGGTGATGGTGATGGTGATGACAGTGATGGTGATGATTTGGAAATGACTATGGTGAAAGATGTCAAACTGGGAGCTGAGGTTTGGACTCTCTTTTTTCATATTTCATTTTATTTATTTATAAAAATTATTACTAAAACAAAAGGCAGCAATCCAATAACTCTCTTGGTTTTTATTTTCTGATGCATCCTATAACTACTGAATTTCCTGTCTCTAGCGTCTGCTGCAAAATTTAAATATCAATTTATCAGAGGCTTGAGCTATGAGAAGATGCCATTACTGGAACTATGCCTTTCCTCTTCTTGTTTAGTACTATATATAAGCGATGGGCGCTTTTCTTGTTCATCTTCTTTCAGTACAAGTATGAAATCCATGGGTAAACTTTTTTGTTTCTTTTATTCTTTTCCTTTTTCTTCTCTTCTCAGGTCTTTAATACATACGGGTCATTGGGTAATGCTGCACTGCTTCACAGATATGGATTTACAGAGCCAGATAATCCGTATGACATTGTCAATATCGACTTGGAACTGATACTCCAGTGGAGTTCATCCTTGTTTTCTGGCCAGCATCGTAGAGCAAGGCTATCCCTCTGGAAAAGATTGGATTACTCTGGATGTGTCACCCACAACTCTGAATATTTTGAGGTTTCATTTAATGGAGAACCTGAAATTGAGATGTTGGTTTTATTGTACATAATGTTGTTACCACATGATGCATATTATAAGATGGATCTTGCTCTAGCAACTGCAGGAAGTTCCAGTAAACCCATGGACATCATTTTTTCCAATAAAAGCAAAAAATTGTGCCACAAAACTGGACTATTGAGTGAGGACCTGTTGCTGAGAAAATCTCTTTGTAATGCTCTTTTGTCCCTTGCAGATATGCGGGACAGCCTTTATGGTACAAATTCAATAGAAGATGATATAGAAGCATTGGGCAGGTGTTGTTGCTTAAGTGACAAAAAGTTGTACCATTCTTTGATGCTTCGTATCAGTGAGAGGAGGATCCTTCAGAAGCTTAAAATGTATGCTGCTAAAGAAACCTCTGTAAGGAAGAAGTTGAAAAGAAAATGAGTTTAGGACACTTACTAAATTATCATCCATGGCTTTTCTTTTTCCACTGCCTGTTTTCATGCACTGGCTATGATTTCCTCACCTGGTGAAGGTATGCAAGCCACAAGAGAGATTCTTTTTGTTGAGATTGTGACCATAGAGATCATTGTGAAGCAACTTGGCAGCATGTAGGCATTGTTTAGAGAGATTCGTTTTGTTAAGATTGTGACCATAGATACCATTATGAAGCAACTTGGCAGCATGTAGGCATTGTTTGCCTTTATAGCTGATGATAATAGCGTTTTTGCATGTCCAGCAGGACATTCTGCATTTTCCTAATTTACTTTTGCTTCTAGGAAACCCTAGACGAATTCGGTTTCTGGCATTGTTGTAGACCATTTTTCAATCTCCATCACGGTGAATGCCTCACAGGATAACCTTTCATGATAAAGATTTGTCTGAGAGTTTGCATTTGATTTTGTTATTGTTAATTTTATTAGTACAAATTGTTTTCAGTTCTTATAGCACGTTTCTTATAGCATGTTTCTTAATATTTGTGTTGTGACAATTTGCAAATATATTTATCTTTTGGGTTATGCTGGACTGCCTTGATATAATAATTTTAGGATCTTTTTATGTGTAGCCTCTTTTGCGAATGGAATTGATGGGAAGAAACATAAATTATGATTGTTCAACAGCTTATTGGCATAGGCTCTATATCTTTGAGCTAGTGGTGTTATATCAACAATGTCATCGACAGATCGGTTCAGTGACATCGGGGAAGCTGTGCCAGGCAGGATTTTTGAGCTTGTTAGAATACCCAAACTCGGTCATTTGCTGAGGGCCCCTTTTATCTACACAAGCCTCTTCACAGTAGGGTCGATAAGTGTTATTTGGATCCAATATACTCATGAGACCCCCCCTCCCAAAAATAGCTCATGTATTCGCCTACTTCATGATGTAAAGGGGGATAAGAATGTTGAGGAGAAGTGCCACCCCGGATCCCTATGATATAGAAGAGAATAAAATCTCAAAATAATATCTCTACCGTTAATTGCTCTACCTCTACCCTTTTATGATTTTATCTTCATTTCAGTATTACAAAGGGTAGTGTTAAACGAACCATAAAATTAACAAATTATACCCTACTACAAAATTACTTATTGAATAATTAATTTATCGTAATATAAAATGACCAAAAACGATATATTGAATTGTGAAACAAATGTAACTCTATTCACCATATTCAACCCTAATTCAACTTCATCCAATCTTATGGTATAATTAATTTAGGGAGAAACAACCCCAACATTCCTTGCAGCTTCCTGCACTTACAAGGTGATGCATCGATGAAAACAACCTATATTTGTCATTCTTACTCCATTTCCGTACACAACGTGAAACATCATGTCTCTCTCTTTGTGTTAACCCCATTACCAAGAGTACTGTTGGTTCCTCTTTTCCTTGTTTCTCCAAGTCGATTCTTTTTGGGAACGGAGCAGGTGAGAGGAAGAGGCTAGGTCAACACCAATGGCCCGATTGGATCTCTGGCTCGTGAGAGGACCAGTTTAATTTCAGACAAAACTGAAAGTTGGATCAAGTTGAGAAAAGCGGGTGAGCACAGGATAGGCCTTGATGGTTTGCTTCTTCTGGCCCAATCGTAAGTTGTGTAGGCGTGCCACTATTGGGGATGAGACCAGCCCAATAGAACTAGTGTATGTGATGTAGAATGTTTTGTTTGATGGACTTGTGCTTGTTCTAGACCTCTAATCAAGCCATTATGCTCCAAGGGGGGTACTGGCTCAGATGAGTTCTTTTCTATGCCTCAACTGAGAGGACTTCAATATTCATTCAATCGTGCATCTATGGCTTGGTAAATGCGAACAACATCTAGCTGTTGAGGCCCAAAAAATCCAGGGTTAGACCCAAATGAATTCTCGGCCTAATGCAATGCGTTATTAAGAAAAGACCCAATTTAGAGCACGCAAAAGTTCTTCATTCACGCTTTCACGAGCCACGACCATGTGCCATGCCAAATAAATATGCAATTTATCACGCTACGAATTAAAATGAGCCTATAAAAGGCACTGGCTCTACAAGCCCATGCTAATTATTCCGTCAAGCATTATGTCTCTTTTCAAAGATGATAAAATTCAAGCACGCCAATCGACATGCCATGCCAAGCAGGAAATTATTATTTCACACCTAGCCAAGCTACAAGCTTAAGTAGGCCCAAGCCACGCAAATGCCCGAGGCTTGCTTGAGTGGGTTGTGGTATGGATGGTAACAAGTTTTCATGAGGCCCATTGATGATCCGAGAAATGGAAGTTTTGGGCTGCTTGAGAGCTCAAAAACTCAAGCCCATTTGTTAAGCCCAAATATATGGGTAAGCATAAAAGAGAGAAGAATTAGCTCAATACTCTAGAAAAATTGGGCCATCGCCTTAATAAGATAGCCCATAACTTTAGGAAATTAGCCCATTCTCTTAACTCATCACCTTAAGAAGGCCCAAATAGCCCAAGTGGCTTAGAAAATATCCAAAAAGTCTCTAGCACATGGTTTAAAATGAAACCACGATAAAAAACCAGGAGATGTTTGTACGCTCAGGCTGCTAGGAGACTCCAGTACATGGCCAAAGACAAACCCAACGCAAGCCATCAAAAAAAAACAAAGGGAATTCGTACGTGTAGGAGGAATACCCATTAGTCAAAACGACTCTACCCATTCTCTTTTCCTCTATAAGCTCTATTTTGAAAACCAAGGGAGAAAGCAGGTGGCGCCTCACCACCATGGGGGAGGTCTAGCCTCATAAAAACCTTGGAACCCCAAAGAGCCTATGACCCATGCGCTCTGGTTAAAGAAATTTCACAAAAAGGGAGTGAATGGAAAGAAGCAAAGTAAAAGTGGGAATGGAAGGTCGATAGAATTAGGGTTCTAAGTGCCTATAAAAGGGAGCTTCCTCTACCCAGCAAAAATCATCATCCAGAATGCCACCAAGCTTCGTCAAGCAACTGGAAATTCACTCAATCCACATCCAGAGAGCAAGCTTCCTCTCTTGCTTCCAAAACCCAGCAATTTCGTGCTCTGTTCATCCTTCTCCCCTTATCTGTCCTTCTTGGCAGACTGTTCTGTTACTTGATACAGTTTTCGTCAAGCTGCCGGAAACTACTCAACACACCCATTATTTCTCCTCTCTCTCTCTCTCTCTCTCTCTCTCTCTCTCTCTCTCTCTAATGCTAAACTCATGAAGGCTCATCTCCCATGCCAAAGCTTCGCATGCCAAGCCATAATATTGATCTGTAACAATTGTCCATCTTGTTGGTGAGAGGAACCAAAGTGCTTCCTAAGGCTCAACGAGCTTTTCAAAGCACTCTTGGGGCCTAGTTCTTGAACTCAAGCAAAAGGGCAAGCATACTCTCCCACTGCTGGAAGCACCAAATTCAAGCTCTAGTGCTTCCGTCTTCCCATTATATATATATATATATATATCTCTCTCTCTCTAAAAACTGTATTCCATATCTGAAACACTTATCTTCTGAAGCCAAGTTGAAATCATGGGCATCACCTTTTTGGTGAGAAATCCAAAGGTGTAACCAAGCATTCGTAAAGCTGCCGGAAGCCCAATCAAACAAGTTGTTGGAACACCTGTTCTACTATATTTCAAGCAAACCCCTTCTAACATCTATTACACCTCTATCATCAAGCAATAGCTTCACAGTAGCTAATGTATCCTTCTCATCAAAACTTTCAATGTACTGAAGAGCCATTGAAGAACACCAAAGCACTTCCTAATATCTTAACTCTTTCGGGGTGTTTTGAGGCCTGGTGTCGCAAACTCAGACAAGGGCGCAAAAGAGCTCGATCTACTTCGCAGTAGTCCAACAAGCCCATTGTAGCTCTGAACAAAGAGACCCCAACACTAGCCAAACAGAAAAACCAATGATGAGGTCAATGCTCCTTAATTGGGCTCAAAATAACCCTGGATTAGGTTAGGATTTGGTTAATTCGGGCCCAATTGTATGATTTCAGCCTGGACCAACCTTTGTTTTTGGGCTAATGAAGCCTTATTCAAAAGATTCAAATATAAAAATGCAGGAAAGTAAACTATTGCAAAGTAAGATACAAAAATGATAATTGGCAGGAATATAAAGTACGATTAAGGTAGATTGCAGAGATATTAAAATTCCAGAAGCTGGAGATTTCTCGATCCAGCTCCGGCATGATAACAAGTTAAAACGAAAGCCAAAGATTTCTCCATTTAGCTGTTTTTAAAGAACAAGTTACAATATTGAAGAGATTGGAGATTTCTCTTATCCAATATGTTAAGGTTTTAGCTGTTTAGAAGGGAACTAGACTGACTATTTAAACAAGAATCATACCATGGAGATGGCAGAGCAATAAAAGATAAAAGCAGGAGTTGTCAATTGGTTATATGGGCAGCAAGTTGGCTATTTAAAGATCTTGAAGTTTTGTTCAAGTGTTTACAAGACGTTGCGTCTGATTTTGGAGAGAGTCCTCGAGTGTTGCTGTTGAGCCTCTGTATTTATAGGTAGAAAATCTTTGACAATAGTAGTGAAGGCTGGAAGATAACACTTGAGTGTTGTCCAAAGTCAGCTGCGTATTTTCCCTTGTGAGTCGGTCCATGGGTAGGAGAAAGGATATCTTAGATGGAAACAATGGTTTCAAGGAATACCCCTTTGATTTGTCATCCATTCGCACCTGGAAAACCAGTCGGAAGATGGTTCCTCTTGGTTTTGGTGTCAATTAGCCAGCCTTTCTTGCTGAGAGAGATGGTGATCAAGTCATTCTTAATGGCAAAAAACCCGTCTTTAGAAAGTCACATGGGTCAATTAGTAACGATTACTTATTTTCCTAACTTTAGTATGGGTTAAAGCTAGGGCTTTTGAGGGGATTTCACCAATTTGTTGCCCAAATACGAAAAAACCCTTTTTTTGTTAATTTTGAAAGAAAGGAACTGGGTTGGGCCTCATGTGACTCCATTTGAAAAATAAATCAAATTTGGTCCATTTTCCAAATATGGTACAAACCAGTACACACAAAAAATTCTAGGACAGATCATGGAATTTCTTATAAAGCTATGCAAAGAAGTAAATGTTTCATTTCATCCGTAGTCTAGTTATGAGTAGGAATTGCTTTCACTTTCCATTCTGTATTTGTGGTCATAGTTCACAGTAAGTGGCATAAACAATGATAATATACTACGTTTGAAACAAAATGCATAAAGTATGACAATTAGCACATCAAACTCACATCAGGAACAACAATTTGATCTGTATGTGTGTTCTCAATCAGCCGGACATTTGAGAAGTTTCGGTTTCTAGTGCTTGTAATGAACTATGGCTGCTTAGAATTCGAACTCGTCACAGTCATCTCTCGAATGGGTTTGGTGTTGTGTGATAGAGTGTATTAGAGTATACCATGGATATTTTTGATAGTTAAATAGGATGTACTTAATTAATTTTATGAGTTGTTTTAAATATTAGGATGTACTTAGATCATATGTACTCATTAATTTTAGGGTTTGTCTAACAGCACCCCAAATTATTTGTGGAGTTTAAATGACAGGACCCGATCCCAATTCCACTTTGGAATTCGAACCAAGCCCTGTGCATGTCCGACATCTGGCAACTGTCGGGCACAAATGACCATTTTACCCTTCCTGCTACAGTTACTATGAAAACTTTCCCTGGACTCCTGCCGAAAATTCGGCAAAGTCTCCCCTGTATTTTGACCAAACCCAAAAATTTTCTCCTGTTAAAACAAATAAATAATCTCATACCAACCGCCAGAATAATTTAATCAACCAATCACCAGTTCAGATTTCCCACTAAAATTAGATATCAGAGCTTTTTCTAAAAGTTCACAAGGTTTCAAGGACTTTCCACAAAACTCTATGTTACCTGGTGGCGCAGAAGCTAGGAATGGCCCGGTGGTGGATTCCAGTGCACTTCTACAGTCTGGGGGGCGAAAAACAGGTTAAAAGTGTAAGTGGACAAAAATAACGTTCTTAAAAACAATTTAGTACATAATAACCCCTATTTTAAAATAAAAAGGGATAGAAATCTATGGTTCAATTATATTTCAACACGAGGTATTCAAATAAACATGCATAATTATATTTATATAAATACTTGTATAACTGAACAAAGATATATATATATATATATAACACATGTATGAGTATCGAAGAAACTAATATAAACTGAGTGAAAATGATAGCTGCATAAAAGTGCTCACAATCCTTTAAAACTACCACCTAATTGTACCCCTGTCAATCCGTCAATTCCCCTAGCAGGTCTCGGGCGACACGCAGTCTATCCGAGCCACAAACTGGCAGGATACAGGGGACTATGGTCAGCCTAATCCTCCGGCTGGTCTCGATGACACCAAGTCAATTCGAGCCGCTCTGGCAAGATATATGGGACTGTAGTCAGCCTGATCCGCAATCCTGGTAGGTTTCGGGGACACAGAGTCAGCCGAGCCGCAAATCCTGGCAGGTCTCGGGACACCAAGTCTGCCGAGCCGCAAATCCTCGCACTCACGGTCCGAGCGTCCCCAAAACTCGTGAGGCAAAGTCAAGTGCACTAACTGAACTGTAAACAGACCGGATGTCCGTAGACATCAGTCCGTCTGAGGGTAATCACCAAATAAAAAGTGGGTACATTGTGGTTCTAAAACAAGTATTTTAGAAAAACCTGATATTTCTCTGAAATCTGATAAATCTAAGTTAAGCTGCTATTTCTGTATCACAAATCTCCAGTCTGCTACTCAACTAAGTAATATAAAAATAAAGATATTTTACGCTACAATTCACGGTCGGAACACATGCAATAACACTTATTCAAGATCAAATACTGAAACTTATTCAAGATCAAATACTGAAACTTATTCAGATAAACTCATTTATAAAAACTTATTTATATAAAATCAATATAAAATCATTTATGTAAACTCATTTATATAGCTTATTTATATAAAATCCTTTATGAAAGAAAGTCTACTCACTGTTGGTCCGAGCTAGCTGGACCCTTCGAAGGTCCCTCCTGTGGGTCGACTGGACCTCTGGTGTCTGATTATCCATAATAATAAATTAATAAACTGCTTAATAAAAGAATTTTAAACTAAACACCCTGCCCCCGGCTCCTAGAAATACGTGCACTCATTTTATTGTTACTCCTATGCCCACATTAACCTTTCAGATAATTAAAACGGTCGTGGAAGACCCGAAGCTTAACTAAGCGATAAGCTCCCAGATATGCTGATCCGGGACCCGTGGGGTCCACGATCTCCGATGGCCAATCTGGGCTTCTCTGAAGGTTTCTCATAGAGAAGGAACCATGAAACGGACGGTCGGATTAGCCAGAATCACGTTATCGCTTAAAATCCAAACCCTAGCCCTAGGGTTCGAGATTTCGGAGTATCCGGGACTCCGATTCGCAATCCTTCGAATCCTACACGATCCTGGAATCATGTAGTATGACATATCCAAAATTGAGTGCGATCCAACGATTTGACGACACTGCACCCAAGGATCGCGCGATATGGAAAATCCGTTCGGGGCTCAAACGGGTTCCGAATCGAGATCCGCGAAATCCTACCCGCTCGTGACGACACGAGGATCACAAACTACACAGAGTCAGTCCATCACCCTCGCCCACGCGCCGCCACACGCGCGAGCAGATTGGGTGTCCAAAGCGATTAAGGGTTGCCGGAAAAACTCGAAACCAAGACTCCAAACTCCTATCATAGGTAAAACACCCCATTTGGAGTCATTTTTGTTCTTGGACATACCCCAAAAAGTGGCCAGAAATGGCCGATCACGGCGGCCGAAGTTTCGGCCAATTTTCAAGTTGAAAATCGGACGTTCTAGAGCCAAAATCGATGGAAACCCATACATCCATCAGTTAGAACACGAAAAATAGCTGAGAATCCATACCTTACTCGATCGATTTGGTGGAGGATTGAAGGAGAACGAAGGAGATGAAGTTTAAACTGAAATTCGGCGAAAAGCTCCAGATTCCTGCCAGTTCCAGGCATCCCCAGGTCGGCGGCGGGTCGGGGAAGAACGGCGAGCGAGTGGCGGTTCGTTTGGCACTGGTGCCAGAGATCAGCTCGATCGGTGGCGGCCGCTAGGACGGCGGGAAGGCACGGAGGTCGCTGGCTGTGCGAATCGGGAGGAGAGAGAGAGAGGAGAGAGAAATGAGGAGAGAGAAGGGAGAAAGAGATAAAAATCTGACTTTTTGACCAAATTACCATTTTGCCCTCCGCGGTATTTTGATCGTATTTTCTTCGTTACAACTCCGATTCGAGTCTACTCCGTGTCTATAGACTCGTTTCTCCGTGCCCTACGCAACGGAGCAAGCGGAATTGCCAAATTCTTTTTCAATCAAAAAGTCAACTTTTTCTCTATTAAATAATGCGAGGGCAAAATTGTCTTTTTGCTAGAAAATATTAATCCTACTTTTTAGATATTTTGTTACTTTTTTGATATTTTGTTTTGGGTTATTACATTAAACCTAAACCACATTGGCTTTTCTTTTTGGGAGCTTTAGTAATATTCCCAAAAATAGGACCTGAAATTATTTATAAAAAAAAACCCTACACAGAATACACTTTAGAAACACACTCAAAAACCATTTACTATCTAAAAAATGAGTGTTGAAGTTCCTATAAATTACATATCTACCATTGATTAACTTAAAACAAGCCCAATACAAAAAACTCAAAAAAAAAAAAAAAAAAAAAAAGCCCAAACAAACCCGAAGTACATTGTTAATACCTTGTCATAGAAGTACATTATTAATACCACGTCATAGAAGTACATTATTAATACCACGTCATAGAAGTACATTATTAATACCATGTCGTAAAAATACATTGCTAATATCATGTCATAAAAGTACAATGTTAATATCATTTCATAGAAAAACATTGTTAATACCATTTCATACAAAAAACTCAAGCAAGGCATCCGACATCCTTTGCAAAAACCACCTCCAATTGTCCAGAGTTTCACCAGAAATAATCGCAAAGGCAAAAGGAAATATGTTTATAAGAAGGAAAAAAAAACACTGTTAATACTATGTCATAGAACTATCGTCCTAGTAAAAATCACATTATGCATATAATAAACTTCAAGTGCACAGCTATATATAAGGCAAAATATATAGCATGCTTTGTTACTGAAAATATGTTAATACTATGCCATAGAAGTACACTGTTAATACTATGTCATAGAAATCAACTCAGTTGTAGGGTATAAACAGTATAACAACTGTTCATACCACTTACTAGAAGCTCACAAAATCATTTCATTCCTTGGAGGGGTTCAACAAGTTTTGCATTTATTTGATGATTATATCCTTGGATTTAACAGTTTTTTTGATAGAGGGACTATTTAAGAGCACCTATATTAACGTTAGGGACCATGAGAGATACAAAAAAACTTTTAAGGATGCAATATGATAGTTTCGCAAACGTCAGGGATGTTTTGTGATAAAAAGCCTATATACATTATACCCTAATGATATATCATACAATTGGGTTTTAGGACATCTACTTTTCAACATTATCCTCCAGTTTATTATATGAATTGGATACAGATGTTTATAATTGCTGATACAAAACCTGATCATTCAACAGGCTCTAAAGTCTTCATAGAAAATCTCACTTCCAGAAGTCCGAACACCAACAACTTCACATGACGGCACAAAAACATGCTCTAAGGTCTACTAGTGAGCCTTGATATGAGGGTAGAGTCCCAAAATGTGCTCCGGCATGAAGTCATGCCGTGTTAGAATTCCAACAATTGGAGGTCTCTGCAACGTGTACAGAAAAACATCAGAAAGTTGCTTAGAAATTAGTTTCGGACATTTGTTTGGAACTGTTATTCAACTTTATAAGGTAAGGAAGATCGGAGACAAAATCATCTAGAGTTTCCAAGAGTAAATAAAGAGAAATATACCAAAGCAGATGCAACAATGGCCTATTTAACTTGAACTAGAACAAAACAAAAAAAACAAAACAAAAAACAAAAACAAAAACAAAAACAAAAACAAAAAAAAAAAAACAAAAAAGAGGAAAGGAAATGTTGAGATTTCTTCTCCAGGATAAGGTATAGTGCTTAAATTTCCACCAAGATTGGCAGCCTTATTCACATGCTAGAACTAACCATACACAGAAAGAAAGAGAGCAGGAGAAAGAGAAGGGGAGAACAACTTACCCCTTGGCTCTTTGGTACCAAACACAGGTGTCTTAGACCAAGTTGCCGAAAGAGAATAGCAGCTTTGGCTAGTGACATTGTCTCAACCACTGTGTACGGCGATGCATTTGTAATAGGATGGAGATCAACATACATATCCATCTCCTCCTCTTCGATATCAAGATCCTCCAATTTGATTCCCTTTCCTGATCCTGCCTTAGCGAAATCAAATGCAGCAAATCTGTGTAAGATCTCTGCTCCACAAACAACCCTGTCCTTCGAAAAAATCTTACCCTTAAGCAAAATAAGCAAATGAGACCTTAAAACCAGACCACACAATTCTGGAGCTTCTGAAAAAGGTGGTTCATCAATCACTGGGAATCCGTTATGCCCTGTAGTCCTCAAAGCATCCAATATGCGTCCTACCTTCTCAATACCAGAAAAAGTAACCAATGGACCAGAAACAACATCACTTGTGACCAAATGTCTCATGTATGGTTCTGCATGAGCCTCCAAATAAGGCAATCCCTTTATTTTAACTATTTGGTCATAAATACCCTTGTTGAAGTTATCAGCTACAGTTTTCGAAATAAGGAGAACCAACATGACGAGGGGAAGCAAAAGTAAGTCATTGGTGAGTTCAAGCAGTATAATACATAGGGAGACTGTCATTCTCATAGTGCCACCCAGGAAGGAGGCAGATCCAAGTAGGGCAAAGAGACCTGTGTCAAGAGTAGAGATTGATTCAAACAACCTCCCAACAAGACGTCCATAGCAAGCTCCAGCTAATATGACAGGGATGAAGAGCCCAGAGGGAATAGCAATGCCGTAAGTGATAATTCCAAGGAAGTAAACGGCGGCAAAGAAGATGAAAAGAGAGGAAATGTGAAATTCTTTTGTTGTACTGGTGCTGAATAGATTACGAATGGCATCATCATTAGTGTTTAGAAATAGGGAGGCAAGGTCATTGTAATAGCCTGATGGGCAATTGAAGCTTTTATAGTTACCAGATTGACCAACAGAAGGACACCTCACACTCTCATCAGTAGGGCATGCTTGGCACTCCGCAAACCATGGTAAGCCATAAGAAAGACATGATGTCAAGAGAGCAATGGTGATAACAAGTAAGATTTTGGCCGCAGCACCCTTTCTGCAGCAAAAGAAAAGCCAGATAAATTTAGGAGGAAAACATGCGAACTTGGTTAAAAACAACAAAACCAGCGCAATTAAGCAAATGATTATGATCAAAATCTCAGATGCCTTATCACTGCATCTAAAAAAGGTCATGTTCTCAGTCGTGATAGAAAGAATGGGATCAGTATTTTTAGCACATGACCAACAAATTTAGAGGAGATTATTTTACAAGTGAAAAATCCCAGAAGTTACAATTGTGTAGGAGAACATACTCATGAATGATGCTATAAGTTCGAATGACCTTATCCACAAGATAGTTATATATGCTTCCAAAAATTCCTCCAAGAATTCCTAGGAATAATACTGCTAGTATATCAGGACCACTGTATGTTGCATTGGCTGCACTGACATCATACATGATAAGACCTCCTTGCCCAAATAGCCCACAGTTTCCTGTAGTACAATATTGTATGAAGACTCTCAATACTATGGCGACAACTGCTGTTGTGAAAAATGTCCTCCAAAGAAGAGCACTCCGCCACCTGAAGTTTTCCAGTAAAGACAACACGTATTCTCAGAATCTATGTGTTACACATTCCAAGCACCAATAATCATGGTACTGAAACCATTTTGCAATCTCAAGGGAATACCTTGCAAGCAAGGATTCTAAGAGTTTCATTTATATTTCTGGTGAGTAAAGAATTTAGTATTATTCTAAGATATCTTTCTTTCTATCGTACAAAATTGGAAATAAGATCAAAGTGAGATCTAAATACAATCCTACCCTTCAACTTTTGGTAATAATTGCCTGTGCAGGAGAATTAAACCTGTCTGCTTCTACTTAGTTTACCATTTCACCAGACAAGGGTTGCCTCTCAGGACGGTAATCCCTACATAACCAGGGTGCTTACCATTTCATTCAAATTTCTATATCTTAAAAAACTGTAACCCTAAATTTATAATACAATTGTGGAAAGAATAAAAACATTAACAGTTTCTACATAATTTGCGTAACATACCAGTTATGCAGGTAAAATCCACAACATTGCCCATGATAATGTAACCATCGTCTCTGTTTTCACAGGGTCAGAAAAAGGAATATGCGAGTTCATTTTTTAAGCCCTTAACGTTCTTTAATGCATCGTGTGTTCAGAATGGATATCACTTCAACCACTTATATAGGAAACATATATGAGGAACTAACTTAGCAGTCTAAATTCCTGGTTACATATCAAATTCCAGCAAGCTTGCTGAAGCATGGACAGTAAAACACTGCAAAATAATAGAAAAGAGAGAAAATGTGATGGGAACAAACTGAAGTAATTTGACGTGGGCAAAAATATGGAAACTAGACTTGTTTACTTGGTTTTTATTATTAAAATTTTAGTAGATTTATAATTACTATTATTTCCTCATCATAGTGTGATAGAAATTGGGGCAAAACTGTTTTACAGTTTTGGTTAGTCAGTTAGCCACATGTCAAGTTTTATTTGGGAATTTGTTAAAAATTACTGTTGTAACCTCGTCGGTGGCTTTATTACCAATTGGGGAGCCATTGTACGATTATGTTGAGAAATATACAGAAATACTTCTTGGTCAATTCCTAAGGTTGAAAGATAGAGTCTTATCATAGTAGGAATTTATTAGTTAACTGTCTATACAAATAGATGTCTCTTGCAAGGGAATTTCGGCTTTGCCTATTTAATTTTCTCTCCGTGTTCACACAGAGAGAGAGAGAGAGAGAGAGAGAGAGAGAGAGAGAGAGAGAGAGGTACCACGAAGCTGCCTCTTCAAGAGCAAACAGAACACCACCAACTGGGGCACGAAATGCAGCAGCTACACCAGCAGCAGCACCACATGTGATCAAGTCTCGTCGGTCGCGATCGTTTTTGAAGTATCTTAGCCATGACCAAGTTAGATGATACTTGCGAGAGCCTCCCTGCCCAAGAAAAGAGGCTATGCAAGCACCTGTATGTACCATAGGCCCTTCTTTACCAACCACAAATCCGGCAGAAACACCAAGAATGGAACCAAAAATCTGTTAAACCCAAAATGATATGCATCAGATAGAAATTCGAAGATTTAGATTTAGGTTTATTAAAGAAAAAATTAATCAGGTAATCTCTGACAATTCAGAATTTTGAGGATGTGCAACATAAACAAAAGCAAAATACCTTTTGAGCAAAATATGTCAAAAGAGCAAATAACACATATAAGAGAGACATATATTGTAATAAGGTATTGTATTTGGTGCACAATAATACAATAGATGGAAGCACAGCGTCTCTAACCATCTAGCCCTTTCCACCTCAATAGGGTGCCAATCCAACCCTTCCACACTCCGCCTTTCCCCTCATTCCTTTGAGTAAAGTCTCTTGAAAAAGTTAAATATTTCTTCCTCAATCCTCCTCTCATTGTCAGTGACAGATCCATCACTCATTTCCAACCTTCCTATCAAATTTCCCTCTTTCTCCCATTTACCACTTCATGAAACAGTTTGGCATTACGTCTCTTTCCCAATCCACTTTTTCCTTTTGCCCCCACACTATCTCTTCCTTAAAAACAAGTTCTTCAAATTTTAGCCTTAATCTTGCCCTCTCCCATCTTCTCACTTCCCGCATTTTCTCTCCCCTTCCTCCGACAAACCTAAACTTCTTTTTTTTTTTTTTTTTTTTTTCCCTTCCATTTCCATATCCTTTTTCGTTTTCCTTTTCACATGCAAACGAGGAAAGAACATGAAACTTGAACTATTTCCACTTTCATAATAACTCACATATATTTGTCCTATATACAAATGTATGCACATGCACGTGTGCACACACGCAGTGGAAGAGGAGGGGGGGAGGGTAATCCCTCTGTACCTTGACAAAGAGAGTGCTCGGAGCCAGTATTGAATGCGCATCCACACCGTTCAAATAAGCTTTCACCTCAGGAATACCAGAACCTGCCGCAGCAGGAGCAATAAATGCACAAAGAGCTGCTGCTACTGCGGCTAAACCTACATTGCTGGCAGCATATGCTGCAAAAGCCTTGTAATATCTGCACTGAAACCATTTTACTGTTACATTTATTTATTCTATAAACACATCCAGCAAACTCAAATAAGCGTTGCACAAGCATTTACGTTAGTGATCATGACCAAAAAGCAAAGTTACCACAGTACAATAATATCCTTACGAACCATGATCCTGGATCGCTCAATCCAAAACATGGTACACATCCATTCTATCAGAAACTTCTTCCAATTTATCGCTTTGGATTTTCTCTGCTGCAAATAATATAAAGGCAGATTTGTTGTGGATAACTGTTTATCTAATGACACATGTTAAATAACCTAGACACTTATATTTTCCCACACTTAACCAATTCAAGAACCAGTTAACAAAATTCCAGCCCCTCTTTGTGTTCTGCCCCATGCTCCTACCATGCTATAGCTCTATATTATATTTCTCTTTATTCCAAACGAAAAGAAAAAAAAACAAAAAAGCATGGCCTACACATAGTTGTCTGCAGCAAATCAGCCACACAGAAAAGCTTCAAAAAAAAAAAAAAAAAAAAAATTTTGAGATAAACAAAAAACAAAAAAGAGGCTATAAGTCAGAAATAGAAGAATTCATTCATATATCTTTTTTTATTATAATTTTAATAACTAGAACTTCCTGTGCTCCGCCCCCGCCGGCCGGCCGCCCCCCCCCCCCAAACCAAAAAAAAACCCCCAAAAACAAAAAAAGTGCAATGCTTCCCAAGGAATTTCCATATCATTAAGGATGAATTCAATACATTGTCTTATTACATATAAAAAACTTCTTTTGAAGCAGACTACAAGAATTAATATAAGGCTACACCCAATCCTCCATGTTCTGAGGTTAGTGGTGTATCATTTTCCTATTTACAATCACCTATCAGAATGATCAGCATAGTGAAAGTGCAAGGAAATATGGAGTTTTTTTTTTTTTTTTTTTTTGGGGTTCTGCAGCTCCTGCTAAGCAGGATTATTTCCTGCATGTAGAGTATGTGTCAGCTATCAGTACAGATAAAAGATGCTATTACAGCCCATTTTCATTGCCAACCTTCATGCTTGTACGACAGAATGTAGCAACTAATTTATATTAAAAGACTACACAGTTTCCTCAGAAAAATGTATGCTGAAGATTTAAATAAAAAAGAGCAGGTCTAAATGTCAAAGAAAAAGAATATCATAGATTGACGTTGTGGAAACAAGGCTTACTTTTCGTCAGACATGAGATCGCTAGTCAAAAGTAGCTTGAATCCAGCCATATTCTCAACTGCAATATTATTGAAAAAGCCAACTAGTCCAGTAACAAGCCCAATGAGAAGTGCAAAAGCCCACTTTAGCACAACATACTGAAATACTTGAATCTTCTTAGCTGACCTCCAGTCTTGCCTAAATAGTTCATTTTCAAAAATTCTGCAATGCATTTTAAACAAACGATATCTTAGCACTCAGCAAACAGCACCTACAGAACAAGAGTAAGATAATTCCAAAAAGAATTTAAGCACCCAAGGCATCATATATCACCCCGAAATGTTACTCAGATCGGGAGATTGCATAAACACATAAGAAATGAACTAAAGATGTTTAGGAGCATTCCCACAGGAACAGGAAAGAAAATGATATAATGCAAATGCGAGCAATATATGTGATTACTGAGGTAAAACTACATAGCAAGCCACAATTGTGAATATTGCTAATAAAAATAGAAGGATCTACATTTAATCTCAAAGGAGAACAAAACCTAGTTCCCTGATTCCCTCAGTTGGCAATTATGCCTCTAACCAGAAAACTGAAATTTACATCTAGCATCCACACTGGTCTTGGATGAAATTTGTGTTAACACCGCAATAAAGTTAGCATGAGCCATGGGCCAGGGATAACATGAACTAGAAAGTTATCATCCCCTTGACCAACCTTGAAATGATATGAAAAGTAGCTAGCTAAAGCTTATTGTAGACCTGTTAAGAGGACCATTGTTCCACCTGAATTAACCTCTTTAAATGAGGTTGACATTTTACCATCTAACCGATAAAAGTCGCCAATCTCCTTCGTGCAAAACATTCAGTAAAGAAATCATCAGAATTTAAAGTTCAAAACCCTTGGGGACGGTGATTCTAAAGACATAATTACTGAAGTACAACAAATCTAGTGATCATAAACTAAAGATCCGAAAGTAGCTAGCGTGGTCCTAGCACATTTATCTTTTTTCATGTCCTCAGGAGTCAAGACCACCAAAAACAAATCAAAGATGGAATCTTCCTAGGCCATAACCATTAAAACAATTAACCAAAAAAAAGCAAAAAAAGGAGCCCTGCCGAAATAATCTAGGAAACAGACCCTTTTTCCTTTTTGGGATAAACAAGTTATGTCTCCTCCTATTATGGCATAACATTTAGTCAGTAACTCACACCACACCCAGATTCAAACCAGTCATAGAGGGAGGAGGATCCAAAAAAATAAAAGATGTAAAGGCCCATTTTGAACAACGGTTTGACAACTATTCTTAGGTGAGGAAGAGAAGCTTACTCGTAGTCAAGGCTCTCAATGGGACAGACATTGGAACCCACAATGGCAATCTGGGAGGTTGTATTTTTCCTCTTAGTCAGAAGTGGTTCGCCGTATGTCGTCCTGTTCTCCCTCTCCTTTCCATCCAATAAATCCAAATTCTCGATGTCAACACCACTTTCCCTTCGTAATGGCAAGTTGCTGGCGCTATGATTTCCTTCATCCATCTTAGTCTTAGACTTCTCTTTCTCTCTTAGGTATACATCAGCTGACTGACTTGAGATTGAAAAACAAATAAGAATCCAAAATATCCAAACCCAGAAACTAGAATACACTAAACTCAAGCTGAAGAGCAAGAAATCGAACGTTTTGTGTTGGGTTAAAGACTAAAGTCAATGACTCGAGGATCCCAGGCCAAGCCAGATAGAGACAGCATCTTTCTTCTGTGATGTAATCTTATTGCAGACGAATATGGTCAGCACCAACTTGAAGAATCAAATACAATAGAAAGCCCACCTGCCATATCTTTGAGAAGAAAAATAAAAACACAAGTTTTGTAATAAAAATAAGACTTATTTACTGTAGTGATTCTAAAATTTTAGTCAAATCTTACTTTATCCTCCTAAAATTTAAATAGCCCACTTAACTCTTTAACCGTAATTTTGTGTTCCATTTTAATCCCTACCGTTATCTCGATGTTGCATAGTTATTTTAGTATTTTTACTACAAATGATGATGTGCCATGCAAATGGCTCACTTTTTTGTTTAAATTGAATTAAGTATAAAATATAATATAATATAATTATAATTACTTGTTTAATTAAAAAATTATATTTAAAAAAATTAATAAATTAATAAATAAAAATCTTTCTTCTCTATGCTTTAATCCTACCCAGATCCAACTCTTCCCAAAGATCAATCCCTATCCCCAAAGAATAGCATCATCCTTCCTCCTTTCTCCTCTCTCTGCAACCAACCACCACACCATCATCCATAACCACCCATACAATTCGGTTGGCTTGTTATGGCATCAAATCTTAAGTAACCTAGACCACACATTCTCATTCTGTTTAAAATGAAATACCAGAAGTCCAAAACGAGAGAAATTCTCATTATGTTCCCTCTTTCGTGGGTCCATAAACCCTTGCCTTACACCCGTTTCGCCGACTGCTATATGCCCACATTTTAATCTATAACATAATCTTCTACCATTGTTCATCCATCAACCATATACAACATCTATATACAAATTGTCGAAAATATTAAGCTCGCCATTACAATTACCCAATCAAAACTCTGCTATCAACTAATAACATGGCTGCTTCACATCACAACATCCCATCTCTGCCGCCCCCATCAACATCGTTTAACGGCAGTGCTGGGTTCATGCCCACGAGCCGCCGCAAGATGATGATGCACATGACCTTCTTCTGGGACCACATTGCCAAGGTTCTCTTCTCGAGTTGGCCCGGCCGCAACAACCCCAATCATGTACGATGGTTGTGGGTGGGTATGGCTAGTGGTGGGTTTGGGTGGTTATGGATGATGGTGCGATGGTTGGTTGCAGAGAGATGATGGTGCAATGGTTGGTTGCAGAGAGATGATGGTACGGTGGTTGATCTTTGGGGATAGGGATTGATCTTTAGGAAGGATTGATTTTGGGGAGAGCTAGATCTGGGTAGGATTTTATTTTATTTTTAAAGCATAGAGAAGGAAATTTTTTATTTATTAATTTTTCCATTTTATTTATATATTTTTTTAATTAGACAAGTAATTACATCATTTTATTATTTTATTTTATATTCAATTCAATTTAAACAAAAAAGGTGGGACATTCACATGACACATCATCATCTGTGGTAAAAAGACTAAAATAGACATGACAGGTCATCAAAATTGACAGAATTATTAATGGAGATAACGGTATGGGGTAAAGTAGAACACGAAATCATGGTCAAAGGGGTTAAATAGGCCACTTTAACTTTGAGGTGGTAAGTGAGATTTGAATTAAGTTTCAGGGACACTACAGTAAATAAGCCTAAAAGTAAAATAATCAGTATGAAAAGTACCACTGAATATTGGGAGTAAAATAATCGTTTGGTACGGCGGACTGTCATGGACTGGACTAAATTCTGGGACTGTATTGGATTAGCTCGGATTGGCCTAAGCTGGATTAAGTACTGGATTTCACACTACAGAATTCTCTCATATAGAACTCACTAATACTCAGATTTCACACTATCTCTTCTTTTCTTCTCTTCCTTTCTTTCCTCTCTTCTCCGTTGGTGTGTTTTGCTAAGCAATGAGAAGTCTATTTATAGGCAAATTGGATGAGGCACGATACGACATGAGCACGAATATTAATGGGTCTTGCTCGGCACGGCACGAAAATTTGGGCCGAGTTGGGGTAAAAAAAAGGAGGTCCAATGGACCGGGCCGGCCCATGACCCGACATGGGCCGGGCTTGGCCCAAGCCCGCTTCGAGCACGGCATGAGCCCAAGCACGGCCCACTTAACATTTTTTTTCTTTCTTAAAAGTCAAAATGCAATAATTTGACATCTAATGTCATTGTTTATATGTTTTTTTTTTAAAATTATAAACATATATTTGATGTCTTTCATTTTAAGGAAATTACTTGGGTCCTTAATTAATTAAACATATCAACTACAAATTAATTAAACAACATATCTAATCAGTACATATGACATATACGCTTCTCTTATAATCAAAATAAGACATTTTTTCACATATAAAATAATAAGTTGTTTAAAGATGAAAAGTTGAAGTAGACTTTGTGGAGTTGGACACTTTTTGACAGGATCCGACCCAATTTCCACTTTGGAATTCGAGCCAGGTCCTGTGCGTGTCCGACACCTGGCGAATGTCGGGCACCAAGGACCTTTTTACCCTTCTTATTTTAAATTCTTTTTAAACTTCCCTTAGACTTCTGCCGAAATTTCGGCAGAGTCTCTCCTGTATTTTTACCAAACCCAAATTTTTTCACCTGTCAAACAATCAAGTAAAACTATCCCAACTGCCAGGACAGAATAATCAAGTATTCATCAGCTCCAGCTTTCCACTAAAACTAGATATCAGAGCATTTCTAACGTTCACAAGGTTTCAAGGACTTTTCTACATAATTCTACCTTACTTGGTGGCGCGGAAGCTCGGAATGGCCCGGTGGTGAATCCTGCGTGCCTCTACGGCCTGGGGGCGAAAAACAGGATGAAAATGTGAGTGGACAACAAGAATGTTCTCAAACTAGTTTATAAACATAATAACTCCCGTTTTGAAATAACTAAGGATATAAATCGATAATTTAACTATGTTTCAATATAAGAATTTCAATAAGCATGAATAAGTATGCTGATGAATATACTTGCATAACTGATCGAATATAAAGTTACCAATGCCTGAAAAATCAGAAAAAGCTGGTATAAAATAACTGAAAGTCATAATTAGATATAAGAAACCTCAAATTCCTTTGAAAATACCCCCTATTTGTACCCCTGTCATATCCGTCAATTCCCCTGGCAGGTCTTGGGCGCCACGCAGTCTACCCGAGCCGCAAACTGGCGAAATCAGGGGACTATGATCAGCCTGATCTGCCGGCAGGTCCTCGATGACACCAAGTCACTCGAGTCGCTCAGGCAGGATATAGGGGACCGTAGTCAGCCTGATCCGCAATCCTGGCAGGTCTCGGGGACACAGAGTCAGCCGAGCCGCAATCCTGGCAGGTCTCGGGACACCAAGTCTGCCGAGCCGCAAATCCTGGCACTCACGGTCCGAGCGTCCCCGAAACTCGTGAGGCAAAGTCAAGTGCACTGACATAAACTGAAATCGGACTGGATGTCCGTAGGCATCGGTCCAACTGTGGGTAATCACCAAAGAAAATGGGTACGATGTGGTTTTAAAATAAATTCCTTTAGAAAAATTTTGATTAATAACTGAAATCTCAAATTGTGCTACTATTTCATTTGCCATAAGCCTCAAACTCTGTTTTCTATAACTCTTTAGCATGTGTAAGTAAGCAGCACAAAACTATGGAACTATTTCTGTACTAATCATGCTCGGAAACATAATAAAGCTTACTCAAGATCAAATAAAGAAATTTATTCAAATAAACTCATTTATAAAAACTCATTTATATAAAATCAATATAAAATCACATATGAAATCTTATTTATAGAAATCTTCTATATAACTCATTTATGTAAAATAATTCATGAAAGAAAGTCCACTCACTGATGGTCCGAGCTAATTGGACCTCTTGAAGGTCTCTTCTGCGGTCCTGTCGGCTCCTGGTGCCTGATTACCCATAAAGATTAAATTAATAAACTGCTGAATAAAAAGAATTTCAACTAAACACTCTGCCCCCCGGCTCCTAGAAATACGTGTACTCGTTTCAAGTTACTCATATACCCACCTTAGCCTTTTAGATAGTTAGAATGGTCTTAAGAGACTCAAAGCCTCACTAAGCGATAAGCTGCTAGATCGGCCGATCCGGGACTCCGTGGGTCCACGGTCTCCGATGGACAATCTGGGCTTCTCTGAAGGTTCCTTACAGAGAAGGAACCATATTCCGTGAATTTGGTCCGAAACGGACGGTCGGATTGGCCAAAATCACATTATCGCTTAAAATCCAAACCCTAGTCCCAGGGTTCGCGATTTCGGAGTATCCGGGACTCCGATTCGCAATCCATCGAATCCTACACGATCCTGAAATCATGTAGACCGACATATCCGAAATTCAGCGCGATCCGACGATTTGACGACACTGCACCCGGGGATCGCGCGATATGGAAAATCCGTTCGGGGCTCAAACGGACTCCGAATCGAGATCCGTAAAATCCTACGCGCTCGTGACGACGCGAAGGTCACACAACTGCACATAATTACTTCACTACCCTCGCCCAAGCGCCCCAGCACGCGCGGTTAGATTTGGGTGTCTTAAGCGATTTAGGGTGGCCGAAAAATCTCAGAACCAAGACTCCAAACTCCTATCCTAGGTAAAACACCTCATTTGGAGTCACTTTTGTTCTTAGACATACCCCAAAAAGTGACCAGAAAACTGAAGTTTTGGCTAAAATTCAAGTCAAAGATTGATCGCTTTAGAGCTAAAATCGATCGAAACTCATACATCCATCAGCTAGAACACGAAAAATAGCTGAGAAACCATACCTTACTCGATTGATTTGGTGGAGAATTGAAGAAGAAAATCAAGCTGGAAGTTTGAACTGGAATCGGTGAACATCCGTTGGAAATCGTGATTTTCCGACCAGCTGCGGGCGGCCCAAGGGTGGAGGTCGGTCGGAAAAGGTAGGGGATTCGATGGCGGTTCCAACGCCAGCGGTCCCGCGGCCATTGGTGCTCGGAGGCGGCGTCAGTAACCTCTGGAAGGCGGCGGCCCGTTTTCGCGCAGAGAGAGGGAGCTGCTGGGTTGTATAGATGCAACTTCAAAATATTTACGGTTATGCCACTGAGATTCTTTTGACCATAACTCTTTCGTTACAACTCCGATTTGGGTCTACTCCGTGTCTACGGACTCCTTTCGCCGTGCTCTACGCAACGGAGCAAGCGGAATTCCCAAATTCCTTCTCAATTAAAAAGTCAAATTTTTCCCCATTAAATAATGTGAGGGCAAACTGGTCTTTTTGCTAAAAGATATTTTCCTTACTTTTTAGTTATTTTCTTTCTTTTTAGATATTTTGGTTTGGGTTATTACACTTTTTGCCCTCCGTTATTTCATATTGTTTGGATGTTTGATTGATTAATGTTTTCAAATAGTTCATCATTTCTTGCCTCTAATTATATTTTTAATGTTTACAATTTGAATTATCTAGTGGAAAAAAAATCAAGTGAAAAAAAAATTCAAATTAAATGGATAGGTTCTTGGGCCCAAATATGGCACGAACACGAGCACAGGCACAACACGAGACCGGCCTGGGCAGTTTCAATATGGACATGGGCTTTGGACCGGGCCGGGATAAATGATTTTACTAAATGAGCCGACACGACATAGCCCGATAAATTAAATGGGCCTGCCTGGCCCGACATGAAAATGTTAAAAGCATGAGTTTAAATGGGATGGGATGGGCTGGCCTGGCACGGCCCGTTTGACACCTCTATGTCATAGTTGACACTGCTTCTGTGAGTCAATCTTGTAATATTGTTGGATGCTCCCCCTGAAGAATATCTCCCCCTAATATCTTCATGACTATCTTTCTAGAGGGAAGATCTTTCGAACTGAGTGAATGATGTAGCCATCAACAATTTATGTAGTTGAGTAAGCAAATATGTTATCCAAAGTCCGCGAATCAAACAAAACCTGGGCTATTTGTAAGTTCACTTGAAAAGAATATGCCCATATATGGTTTTATGCGGAGATAGCATCAAATATGTCTCACATCATCCTAAAGTGGTGGTGATGGAGCTGAGCCCTATATGGAAAATATAATATCCGGTCCAATATATTTCCGGAAAATCATTTAAGTGCCTAACGGATAATCCACATAAAAATGCTTCAATACTTTCTTAGTATAAGCAAGTATCTTGTTGGCATAATGCTCGATCTTCGGGCCGAGACAAATATTTCTTAAACTCTTTAAGAGGTTTGACCAAGTATTAATTCTTTAGGAGTTTTGATCAATTATCAACTCTTCAGGAGTTGTAATGTGTTGCAACCATATCATAACTGGTGTACTCACTGAGGCAATTTATTCATATTAGTATTGAGTACAAAATTTGTGTTTCAGGCTCATGTCCTTTAGAGACTTGCTTCATGCAATTTCAATCCTTCAGGGATTGAAGGGATCACAATTTATGACACATTATATAGCTTTAACCCAGCTATTTATACATCTTTAGGGAATCGCTTCTGACGATATGCTTCATGCATTTAATAACCCTTAAAGATAACATGCCTCTAAACCCTAAATATGCAATAAGAAGGCACGATTGCATTTGTTTCTACCAGAAACATTGTGTCATACAAAGTGAGTATATTCCTCTTTAGTCCAACACTCATGCGTAACCTTCAGGGTTAACATCTCTTTGGGGTTCGGACTATGGGTTCGTTCTTTCACGTTCATTCTCATCTGTAATAGAATTGCCTCTTTCCATTTTTGGCCAATGATATTGTGGACATTTAATAATACAACGTGGTTCCAATCAACACAGCCCATTGAAGATTTAAGTAGCTACTCCAAAACCAAAAATTATCATTCATCAATTCGTGATCCCACCATTCTCATGTGCATGCACATGACAGGACCCGACTCAAATTTCACTTTGGAATCTATGTCGAACCCTATGCGTGTCCTACACATGGCAAGTGTCAGACATAAATGTCCAAAATACCCATCTTGCCCTGAATCGCAAAACGAAAAACACACTTAAGGGTTTAACTTCTGCCCCAAAACNGGCAGAGTTTCCCTTGAAAAACGATTCTTCCCAATAAATTTTTCCACCTGTAAAAATATACAGTTAAAATTGAAATTCAAATCTCAGTCGTTCAGCATGCATTAGACACATAACTTTAAAAAGTTTCAGACCTCTTCAGATGGCAGAATGACTTATTTGGTATAAAGAGATCTAAAATTTTTTAAAAGTTATTTGTCTAATACATGCTGAATGACTGGGATTTGAATTTCAATTTTAACTGTATATTTTTACAAGTGGAAAATTGATTGGAAAATGTCCGTTTTTTAAGGGAAACTCTGCCNGTTTTTTGGCAGAAGTTAAACCCTTAAGTGTGTTTTTCGTATTGCGGTTCAAGGCAAGAGGGGTATTCTGGACATTTATGCCTGACATCTGCCAAGTGTAGGACACGCATAGGGTTTGACACAGATTCCATAATGGAATTTGGGTCAGGTCCTATCAATTTGGTATTAGAGCATTATGTTAAATTCCTGTAGACTCGGCACCTAGTGTGCATCCTTATTTTTAGTGAAGTGCGCGATGTTTCACTGTGTTGTCTTACCTTCTCGGCATGGCTGAGTTTAAGGCATAAAAAATAAAAATAAAAAATTGAAAATTTTGTTGAGGTTTTCATATGAAAATGTAGTATACACGTTGGAAATAAAAGGTTCGGGAGGAATTATAACTTGAGACATAAAAACTTTATGTTGAGGATTGGAGAAAGTAAAATTGAACTTGTGAGCATTGAAAGAGGAATAGGAAGAAACTAGAAATTGTTTTGTGAACAAGGACAAGTTGCAGAGAAATTTAGAGATGTGGGGTTGTCGTGTAATTTTTATAAGGTTAAGGGGTCGGAGTGCAATTTAGAATGTACCAAGGCGGTTATGAAATTTCAAGGACGAAATTTTTTATAAGGGGGATAAATTGTAATAACCCGATCCTAGATTAATATTTAATTATTAAAATATTCAAGTAAAAGACAATTTTACCCCGAGAATATTTTAATGGGTTTAAAGTTGACTTTTTGTTCATGAAAGAATTTGGGGATTTTAATAGTGTAGAGCACGTCGAGATGAGTCCGTAGACACCTAGTGAGCTCAAATCGGAGTTATAACGAAAAAGTTATGATCTGTGGAAGAGCAGTGGCATAATCATAAATATTTCAAAATTTTTTTTTTAGGATTAACATCGAAAGACCCCCTGGAGGTTTGGGGTCATTCTCAATATCGGCCCCCGAGTTTCAATTTCATCAATTTACACCTATTGTTTTCAAATTTGACCAATTTCTTTCATTAAGTTGACCGCTTAGTCAGACGTTAACTGATAACGTGTCCATTGTGGAACTCACCCACTACCCAACTCAAAAAATTAATTTTATATAAAATAATAAAATAAAATAAAATAAACTTTAAAAAACCTAAGAGTTGCAAACCCCAGCCCCTTCTCTTCAACACTCAATTTCATTGGCTTCCATCCTCTCCATCTCCAACACTCTTTCTCCGTCTCCAGAACCATATAATTCCCACTAAAAATAAGCTCATCCCAAATCTCCACCATGGACAGGGCAAAAAAACCCACAACCTATCCCACAGCTAGTATCGAACCGACCCATTAATGTTGGAGGGCAGTGGAGGAAATGGAAGATGTGGATAGATGCAGAAAGAGCTAGGATGGAGAGATGCAGAGATATTGGAGGAAATGGGTTATTTATGGTAGATTTTTTTAGAGTGAGATCTTTTTTAAAAATTTTTTTTTAAAAAAATTGGATTTGGTTACTGCCATTTTGTTTTGATGGTATGTTTTGGTGATTTGCTTGTTTTATCTTTCCCTTTTGAAATTAGTTGTTGTTTGTAAAGAGAGAGAGAGAGAGAGAGAGAGAGAGAGAGAGAGAGAGAGAGAGAGAGAGAGGAGGAGGAGGTTGTTTCGATGGTCGCCACTGCCCATAATATCCATGAGCCAACATCGCCAACCACCAACGCCTGCCTAAGAGTTACAAATTGTATCATAGGGGTTGGGTCTCCAGGTGGGGTTCTCCATTTTTGTTTGTTCTGTGTAATTTTGTTGTGATGGGAGTGTTGCTAGGGTTATATGGTCAGCGGTAGGGTGGGTTGGGTTGTGGTTTGGGTGCGACTGGGTGGGTTGTTGGTTAGGTTCAGTTGGGGCAAACGAGTGGGTAGACAGAAGAGGTTGAGAATGAGCTGAGGAAAGGGAGGGAGTGACAACCGATGATGGGTCGGGATGGGGAACAGAGAAGGGCCTGGGTAGGTTTTTTGTCTTAAAGCTTTTTTATTATATATATACAGTCCTAATCTCTTGGACTACATAGGTCCAAGAGATTTGTGGTCACTCACCATTGGATGTAAATTCAACGGTTCACTCACTCTTGCACTCATTTTAATAAACTTTTTGGAACCATTGGATTAATATCCAACGGTGGGTGACCACAATCTCTTGGACTCTTGTGTCCAAGAAATCGAGACTGTATATATATATATATATATATTGAAATTGGTTAGTCGGTGGCTCCCATATTGGTCTCTTTTTAACTGTTGTTTGGTTATAAGTTGGGTCCCACGATTGCCTCGTCAGCATTTAACGTTTGACTTTGACGGTCAATGTAACGGTTGGTGCAAACTGGTAATACTTTCAAATGTTGGGTATGAAATTGATTAAATTGAAACCTTGTGGCCCATTTCGATACTGACACTGAACCTCCATGAACTAAAGTGTAGTTTTTCCTTCTTTTTTTTAAACCTAAAATTCTCTCTCTCTCTCTCTCTCTCTCTCTCTCTCTCTCTCCCCCCTCTGCATGCGACACAGCACCCCTTTGCTATTACTATTCATCTAGTGGCTTTTTGGGCCACCTTCTTCGCATCCAAAAAACCAGCGCAACGTCGCCTACCCATCGCAACCCTTCCCAGCCGCCACCGCTGCCTGTGCTCGCCGGAATATCAAGAAAAGACTTCGGTTTTACTCAAAACTTCCCAAAGTTCGTTTAGGCAATTCCGGCCACCACTTTCATCGATCTAGATATGCTTTTTCATCCTCTCAATGTGTTCTAGCTGATGGTTGGGTTGAATATGATCGATTTCTGCGTTTTGTATTCCAAATTATCGCTTAAAGTTTTGGCCAGTTTCNGTTTGTAATTCCGGCTATCTCCGGCCACTTTTTGGCCATGTTCCAAGAATAAATGTTGCTCCACTCATTGTTCTGATCATGTAGGTATGGGTCTTCACTGGCAGTTTAAAAATTTTCTGATCACCGGATTTACTATGGACACCCACGCGTTGCGGAGGAGTGTGGCGGCACATGGGCCACTTTTTGGCAGGCCTTTGGGTCCTAAAATGTTCCCCATGTCGTTTCGGGCATGATGGTATGTTCGGATTTGAATTTGGGTATCGTTTGACTATCGATCAGATATCTCATACTAAGCGTTATTCGGGTTCAATATGTTTAGACCATTGGATCGACTCCATTTTCACTTATGTTGATCTAGGCACTTCTAGGATCGTGTAGGAATTCACGGAGAGTGAAGTGGAGTCCCGAATGCTCCGATCAATAATTCAAAGTTTAGGATAAACGGTAACTATCCAATCGTGCGATCATGAGCAATCCGACTGTGCGATCGTGAGCAATCTGATCGCTCGATCGAGATCAAACTTGCAGAACGTGTTTAGTAGACTTGGCTGAACCTGTAGAAACTTTCGGATAGGAAATCAGAGGTTGTGGATCCCGTGGGCCCCGTTGACCAATATAGGATTTCTAGGGGTTTTTATCTAACATTATTTATTTATTTATTTTTATTATTATATTAAAGTATATGACTGAGTGGTATTGGATTATTTAAATGTTTATGAGTTACTATGTAATTGCTTATACTTTCTAAGGATATTATATTATGTTTGATTGTGTAAAGTTGAGAACGGCTTATTAACCGGATTTTGGTGTGGATAAGAAATTAATTAAATGTCTAATATATGCCTATATTTAATATATACTCAGTGGCTTGAAATCGATGAATCATAAATGCTATTCTCAATAGTAGGTGGTACAATTTAAATGTAGTTGAGAACTGATTTTTGGAAAGTTGATAAAAGATTTGGAAAATGGATTTGTGAAATAAGGGAAAGTTTATGATAAGTTTCGGAATATGGTTTTCAAACCTACCACAGGAGTACCCCCCCCCCCCCCCCCCCCCAGTTGCCTTTGGAAAAGTTTAGTCATTTATGATAATGCCCCACGAGTATNGGGGACGCTTGAACTGTGTGGTGCCAGAATATGTTTTCTCGGGCTAACAACTTGTCCCCTGATTTATGCAAGGATGTGCATTCTCTGGCTGACTATGTGTCCCACGAGTTCTGCAAGGATATGCGATCTCGGGCTGAGTA
>NC_047653.1:24075611-24124259 GCF_902201215.1 Prunus dulcis | reverse complement strand
AGTTCTGCAAGGATGTAATAGACATGGTACTTGGAATTAATGGAATATTATTGGAATTGACAGAATATTAGTGGATCTGACGGGTTATGAATAAGGGTACACTTAGGTGTTTTAAACTAAAATTTATGATTTTATCTTGGTTAGAACCCAAAACAAAATATTTAAAAAGAAAGAAAATATCTAAAAAGTAAGGAAAATATCTTCTTGCAAAAAGACAATTTTGCCCTCGCATTATTTAATGGGGGAAAATTTGACTTTTTGATCGAGAAAGAATTTGGGAATTTCGCTTACGCCATTGCGTAGAGCGCGGCGAAAGGAGTTCGTAGACACGGAGTAGACCCGAATCGGAGCCGTAACGAAGAAGTTATGGTCTAAAAACTGCGAAGGGTAAAATGGTAATTTGGCCAAAAAGTCAGATTTTTATACCCCTCTCTCTCTCTCCCCCGTCAGCTCTCTCTCTCTCTTCCCGATTTTGGACAGCAACCGACCTTCGCTCGCTTTCGACGTCGCCATGGCCACCACACTTAGAACCGATCTCCGCCGTGGGTACCGTTGGAACCATGACTCAACCGCCGTTCTTTTCCGACCAACCCCAGACTCGGGGGTGCCGGAATCTGGCCGGAAGACCATGATTTCCGACGCGTTTCGTCCGAAGCCACCTGAACTTCCAGCTCGAAATTCTGCCTCGTTTCTCCACCAAATCGATCGAGTAAGGTATGGTTTTTGTGCTATTTTTCGTGCTCTAGCTGATGGGTATATGGGCTTCGATCGATTTTAGCGTTAAGGGGTTCGATTTTCGACTTGACGTTTGGCCAAAACTTCGGCCCTTCGAAACTACTATTTCTGGTCACTTTTTGGGGGTGGTCCAAGAACAAAAGTGACTCCAAATGGGGTGTTTTACCTAGGGTAGGAGCTTGGAGTCTTGGTTCCGAGATTTTTCGGCCACCCGGTATCGCTTTGGACACCCAAAGCTGCCCGCGCGTGCAGGAGCGCGTGGGCGAGAGTACTGATATAATTCTGTGCACATTTGAAACCCTCGTGTCGTCACGAGCATGTGGAATTTTGCGGATCTCGATTCGGAGTCCGTTTGAGCCCCGAACGGATTTTCCATATCGCGCGATTCGTGGGTGCAGTGTCGTTAAATAGTCGGATCGCACTGAATTTCGGATATGTCGGTCTACGTGATTTCAGGATCACGTAGGATTCGACGGATTGCGAATCGGAGTCCCGGATACTCCGAAATCGCGAACCCTGGGGCTAGGGTTTGAGTTTTAAGCGATAACGCGATTTTGACCAATCCGACCGTCCGATTCGGACCAAATTCGCAGAACTTGGTTCCCGCCCTATGAGAAACCTTCCGGGAAGCTCAGATTGGCCATCGGAGACCGTGGACCCACGGGGTCCTGGATCGGCCGGTCGAGCAGCTTATCACTTATCGAGGTTCCGGGTCTCTTAGGGCCGGCCTAACTGTTTAAAAAGCTAAGGCGGGCATAGGAATAACCTGAATGAGTGTTTGTATTTCTAGGAGCCGGGGGCAGGGTGTTTGAATTAATTCTTTTATTCAGCAGTATATTGAATTATTATCTGTGGATAATCAGGCACCTGAGGTCCAGTCGGCCTGCAGGAGGGACCTTCGAAGGGTCGAAGTAGCTCGGACCATCTGTGAGTGGACATTCTTTCATAAATCAGATTTCATGAATGATTTTATATGATTTTATATAAATAAGTTTTATAAATGAGTTATATTGATTTTATATAAATAAGTTTTATAAACGAATTTATTTGAATAAATTTCTTTATTTGAACTTGAGTAAGTTTTATTACAGTTCTGAACATGATCAGGGCAGTAACAGTTCCATAAGTCTGTGCTGCTTATTTACAAGTTATAGAAACAGAGTCTGAGGTTTGAATCAGATGAGACAGCAGTATAATTTGAGATTTCAATTTTAATCGGATTTTCTAAAGAAATCTATTTTAAAACCACCTCGTACCCATTCATTTTTGGTGATTACCCAGAGTTGGACCGATGTCTACGGATATTCAGTCCGATTTCAGTTAGTCAGTGCACTTGACTTGCCTCACGAGTTTCGGGGACGCTCGGACCGTGAGTGCCAGGATTTGCGGCTCGGCAGACTTGGTGTCCCGAGACCTGCCAGGATTGCGGCTCGGCTGACTCTGTGTCCCCGAGACCTGCCAGGATTGCGGATCAGGCTGACTACGGTCCCCTGTATCCTGCCAGAGCGACTCGAGCTGACTTGGTGTCATCGAGGAATCTGCCGGCGGGACAGGCTGATCATAGTCCCCTGATTTCGCCAGTTTGCGGCTCGGGTAGCCTGTGTGACGCCCGAGACCTGCCAGGGAATTGACGGATATGACAGGGGTACAAATTGGTGGTATTTTCGAAGGATTTTGAGTTTCTTTTATTCAATTATAATTTTTAGTTATTTTATATCGGCTTTTCTGATTTTTCAGGCATAGATACCTTTATATTTGTTCAGTTATGCAAGGTGTGAGTACAGAGTTTTTATACACGTTTGATTTCAGCATTTTTATGCAAGCTTTGATTTCAGTGGTTTTGTATGAAACTTTCGAGCTTGAATATGACTGATATAGAATGCCTTGAGTTGAATATGCTTGATGTAAAGAGTACGTATTCAGTTTTATTTAGCTAAATTTCTTTTTACAATGGGGGATATTATGTTTATGAAAATTGTTTTGAAGAACATTATTTTTGTCCACTCACATTTTCAACCTGTTTTTCGCCCCCAGGCCGTAGAAGTACGCGGGATCCACCACCGGGCCATTCATAGCTTCCGTGTCTCAAAGCCAGGTATAATGTTGTAAGAAATCCTCACAACCCTGAAGGACCTAGAAAACGCTCTGATATCCAGTTGAAAATTTAGTGATTAGAGTTGAAATTGGTTACTGGAAACTTTCTGGCAGTTGGGTGGAATTATTTGAGATTGTTTGGCAGGTGAAAAATTTTGGGATTGGTCAAAATACAGGGGAGACTCTGCCGAATTTTCGGCAGAAGTCTAAGGAAATTTTAAAGAGAAATTGAAGTAAGAAGGGTAAAAAGGTCTTTTGTGCCCGACCTTCGCCAGGTGTCGGACACGCACAGGACTTGGCTCGAATTCCAAAGTGAAAATTGGGTCGGGTCCTGTCAATTTGGTATCAGAGCACAGGTTTTACTTCCTGTAGACTTTGCACCCTGTGCATTCTCGTTCTCTTCTCAAGTTGGGCCCAAATGGTGGTGGTATCCGTAGGAAAATTAGATAGTTATCCCGACGTAAGGGGATGAGATTCCCAAGTTGGACAGGAACGGCACGGATGTTTGAACCGGTAGAGTAATCGGTTGTTAGAGGCTCGTCAGGAGCCGTACCTACCGTGCTTAGTAAACAGGGAGATCCAAACATTCAATAGACCCTGGAGGTGTTAGCCCAGGCTTTCGTCAGCTAGAGAACCATCCGAGAGATAGGTGGTTACATTAAAAAGGATGAGAGCTATAAATTCTGGTAATCGTTGTCCTTAGTAGTAAAGGACGATTGGATTGAAAGGAGTAGAGTAAATTATGAATGTCATGGGTGTTTTACAGAAGAGTAAGTATTGGTGGGATGTGATGTGAATACAGGAGTTTTTACAGCAGGATAGAGGATAACGGTTGAAACCGAATACGAGAAAAAGGTTTCACGTACTGTTTCTAGTAATAGAAAATGGGAAGTAAGAGGTAGTACTTGGTTATGATAAAGTTAAAAGCCTCCACTCAAGTTATGGTGATCAGTTAGTAGTTAGTCAATTTTGATATCGTGGTGATGTCTGTCCCAGTCAGATAATGGGCAGAGCCTGAGGTGCACTTTGTGCAAAATATTTGGAAATAAGTAATTTGAATCAGAAAAAGTTGAAGAAAGGTGTCTACAGTAGTGATCACAGTTCCGGGCATCGAATGGTCGTAAGTATGAAAGCTGCCGACCTGGAGCTAGTTCCAGTGAAAGTACCTGTCAGTGTAGTAGTATTAGAAATTGTGCTAGGGCCGGTGTAGTCAAAAACATGGAGAGACAGGTGTTGATAGGCTCTGACAGGAGAAGTTGCTCCAATGTGCCAAGTGTGGTAGGAACCGTTCTGGGCCCTGCTAGTGGAATACCGGTCTCTATAGTTTAGAATTAGGAATTCAGGTTAGATTTCAGCTGGACTCAGGTAAAAAGAAGCTTTTGGGCCTTGATTTCAGTTTAATACCACAATTTACTCTAGATAGACGACCAGTTTAAGAAAATGACTCAAATTGTAGGAAGGTTATTGGAACATAACGTACTACAGTTTCAGAACGATTTGAGTAAAAAGATGTTGGTTTGAGAGTATGCCTTAAGTGACAGTTGTTGGATTTCCTTGGATTAAATGTTTCCAATAGATGCCTTACTCGAGATGTAGTATGGATCACCCAAGTATGAAGATAGAATGTTAAGTAAGGTTCATTGAAATCTGAAGGTATTGTAGGAAATAAAGAACCTGATTGAATTAAGCAGAAAAAGACTCTAAGTAATCCAGGATTGACAAGGAGTTAGGTAGATATTGGAAGAAGTATTTTCAGATAAGTATTCTCGATAGTTATCGCCTGAGGAAGGTGAAATGAGATTTAAGGAAGTCAGGGAGCCAAATCCTAGCTAGATTGAACCCAATGAGATTATAGAACGTGTAGAAAACAAGCAGTTCAGATTTTTGAAAAGAAAGTAATTAGCTTTCAGTGAGATGTGCAGTGTAGTAACCCGAGTAGCTAATGCAGGAGCAGTTCTTCTCCCCTCTTGGAAGAACAGAGATGCAAATTTCGAGGACGAAATTTTTATAAGGGGGGTAGATTGTAAGAACCTAAAACAAAATATGTAAAAAGAAAGAAAATATCTAAAAAGTAAGGAAAATATCTTCTTGCAAAAACACAATTTTGCCCTCGCATTATTTAATGGGGAAAATTTGACTTTTTGATCGAGAAAGAATTTGGGAATTTCTCTTATGCCATTGCGTAGAGCGCGGCGAAAGGAGTTCGTAGACACGGAGTAGACCAGAATCGGAGCCGTAACGAAGAAGTTATGGTCTAAAAACCGCGAAGGGTAAAATAGTAATTTGGCCAAAAAGTCAGATTTTTATACCCCTCTCTCTCTCTCTCTCTCCCCCGTCAGCTCTCTCTCTCTCCCCCCGATTTTGGACAGCAACTTACCTTCGCTCGCTTTCGACGTCGCCACGGCCACCACACTTAGAACCGATCTCCACCGTGGGTACCGTTGGAACCGTGACTCAACCGCCGTTCTTTTCCGACCAACACCAGACTCGGGGGTGCCGGAATCTGGCCGGAAAACCATGATTTCCGACGGCGTTTCGTCCGAAGCCACCTGAACTTCCAGCTCGAAATTCTCCCTCGTTTCTCCACCAAATCGATCGAGTAAGGTATGATTTTTGTGCTATTTTTCGTGCTCTAGCTGATGGGTATATGGGCTTCGATCGATTTTAGCGTTAAGGGGTTCGATTTTTGACTTGAAGTTTGGCCGAAACTTCGGCCCTTCGAAACTACTATTTATGGTCACTTTTTGTGGGTGGTCCAAGAATAAAAGTGACTCCAAATGGGGTGTTTTACCTAGGGTAGGAGTTTGGAGTCTTGGTTCCAAGATTTTTCGGCCACCCGGTATCGCTTTGGACACCCAAAGCTGCCCGCGCGTGCAGGAGCGCTTGGGCGAGAGTACTGATATAATTCTGTGCATATTTGTAACCCTCGTGTCGTCACGAGCGTGTGGAATTTTGCGATCTCGATTCGGAGTCCGTTTGAGCCCCGAACGGATTTTCCATATCGCGCGATCTGTGGGTGCAGTGTCGTTAAATAGTCGGATCGCGCTGAATTTCGGATATGTCGGTCTACGTGATTTCAGGATCACGTAGGATTCGACGGATTGCGAATCGGAGTCCCGGATACTCCGAAATCGCGAACCCTGGGGCTAGGGTTTGAGTTTTAAGCGATAACGCGATTTTGGCCAATCCGACCGTCCGATTCGGACCAAATTCGCAGAACTTGGTTCCCGCCCTATGAGAAACCTTCCGGGAAGCTCAGATTGGCCATCGGAGACCGTGGACCCACGGGGTCCCGGATCGGCCGGTCGAGCAGCTTATCGCTTATCGAGGTTCCGGGTCTCTTAAGGCCGGCCTAACTGTTTAAGAAGCTAAGGCGGGCATAGGAATAACCTGAATGAGTGTTTGTATTTCTAGGAGCCGGGGGCAGGGTGTTTGAATTAATTCTTTTATTCAGCAGTATATTGAATTATTATCTGTGGATAATCAGGCACCTGAGGTTCAGTCGGCCTGCAGGAGGAACCTTCGAAGGGTCGAAGTAGCTCGGACCATCTGTGAGTGGACATTCTTTCATAAATCAGATTTCATGAATGATTTGATGTGATTTTATATAAATAAGTTTTATAAAAGAGTTATATTGATTTTATATAAATAAGTTTTATAAACGAATTTATTTGAATAAATTTCTTTGTTTGAAATTGAGTAAGTTTTATTACGGTTCTGAACATGATCAGGGCAGTAACAGTTCCATAAGTCTGTGCTACTTATTTACAAGTTATAGAAACAGAGTCTGAGGTTTGAATCAGATGAGACAGCAGTATAATTTGAGATTTCAGTTTTAATCGGATTTTCTAAAGAAATCTATTTTAAAACCACCTCGTACCCATTCATTTTTGGTGATTACCCAGAGTTGGACCGATGTCTACGGACATTCAGTCCGATTTCAGTTAGTCAGTGCACTTGACTTGCCTCACGAGTTTCGGGGACGCTCGGACCGTGAGTGCCAGGATTTGCGGCTCGGCAGACTTGGTGTCCCGAGACATGCCAGGATTGCGGCTCGGCTGACTCTGTGTCCCCGAGACCTGCCAGGATTGCGGATCAGGCTGACTACGGTCCCCTGCATCCTGCCAGAGCGACTCGAGCTGACTTGGTGTCATCGAGGAATCTGCCGGCGGGACAGGCTGATCATAGTCCCCTGATTTCGCCAGTTTGCGGCTCGGGTAGCCTGTGTGACGCCCGAGACCTGCCAGGGAATTGACGGATATGACAGGGGTACAAATTGGTGGTATTTTCGAAGGATTTTGAGTTTCTTTTATTTAATTATGATTTTCAGTTATTTTATATCAGCTTTTCTGATTTTTCAGGCATAGATACCTTTATATTTGTTCAGTTATGCAAGGCTTGAGTACAGAGTTTTTATACACGTTTGATTTCAGCATTTTTATGCAAGCTTTGATTTCAGTGGTTTTGTATGAAACTTTCGAGCTTGAATATGACTGATATAGAATGCCTTGAGTTGAATATGCTTGATGTAAAGAGTACGTATTCAGTTTTATTTAGCTAAATTTCTTTTTACAATGGGGGATATTATGTTTATGAAAATTGTTTTGAAGAACATTATTTTTGTCCACTCACATTTTCAACCTGTTTTTCGCCCCCAGGCCGTAGAAGTACGCGGGATCCACCACCGGGCCATTCATAGCTTCCGTGTCTCAAAGCCAGGTATAATGTTGTAAGAAATCCTCACAACCCTGAAGGACCTTGAACGCTCTGATATCCAGTTGAAAATTTAGTGATTAGAGTTGAAATTGGTTACTGGAAACTTTCTGGCAGTTGGGTGGAATTATTTGAGATTGTTTGGCAGGTGAAAAATTTTGGGATTGGTCAAAATACAGGGGAGACTCTGCCGAATTTTCGGCAGAAGTCTAAGGAAATTTTAAAGAGAAATTGAAATAAGAAGGGTAAAAAGGTCTTTTGTGCCCGACCTTCGCCAGGTGTCGGACACGCACAGGACTTGGCTCGAATGCCAAAGTGAAAATTGGGTCGGGTCCTGTCAACTTATTGGTGAAGGTTTTAATATATGTTTTCCAACTTATGATACAAGGATTGAGAGTTTTCTAAGTTCTAAGGATTTAATATAATTCACAATTATTTTTCTTAAGTGATGAATTTGTTTTTACTTGTGAAAGAGGGAAACATATTTTATTTAAATTGTTTTTATTGACCTTAAGTTTTCACGTGATAAATGATATTGTAATAATGAGTAATGCTATTTAGGCACACAACATTGACCACCTTAACTGACCACCTTATGTGGCAACTGATGTGTCATGCCATGTCAATTAATGAATGTCGTCATGTCAATTTAAAAACAAATTAAAAAACCCTAGCATTCCTAGTGAGTGGCCTCATGGCAACATTCATTAATTGACATGGCATGACACATCAATTGCCACATAAGGTGGTCAGTTAAGATGGTCAATGTTGTGTGTCCAAATAGCATTACTTAAAAATTTTCTCGTTTTCCTACTTATAGGTAATAAGTTAATTGGGGGCGGATCCGTGGCACCACAAATTTGACAACAGTTTTGCACAATTTTATAGCCTTTAAATGCAAGCACTTTCAAGGGCTAAAATTAAATGTGATTTTATTATTTATTTATTTTATTTCGATAACATAACAAAGAAAATAAAATATTAAACTCGCCACTTTTCAAGATAGCATAAATGAAGGCTAAAATCTCTCCATCTCCTCCAATCTCATTTATTCTCACGTTTTGAGTTTGAACTTTTTTTTTTAAATTTAATTGCTTTTCCTTTATCTGGAAACAAAGTTCTGAGTTGATCTCCAAACACGCAAGGATCTATTCTAGATTTTTCCACTCCCATACTTAAATGCAATTTTCGCTAAATATTCTGGAGATTGTTTGAAAATCTTAGTTGTTTATAGTGCTAAGAAGCTATGGATACTTTTTGCCGCAGTTAGGTGCTAAACTGTTTGAGAATGAACTTGAACTTCTCATGGTAAAAGACATTAAGAAATCCACAAATGTAAGAGGAAAAAGAAATTCGAATAGAAAGTAATCCAAGGATTTAGACTCAAGACAATAACAAAAGAACCAACATACAAGACTGCAAGATAAACCTTTCCAAATTTTGCTGCAAGATAGACAGAGACAGTAGTTGAACCAAACCCCAAACAAATAAAAAAAAAAAGGATCGAAAAAAAAAAATTCGTACTAAGAGAATTAGATCATACCATTTATTTATTATATTGATTGAAATCTTAGGGGGAAAAAATTGATGGCTGACATGTGAAATATGGGAGGGAGAAGAGCTACTTCTTGTTTAGTGCTGGTAGTGATAGAGAAACTGTTAAAGGCAGAGAGAAGATTTGGAAGAAGAAGAAAAAATAAAAGTTAAGGCATGAAGAAGAAGATGACTTGAGAGAAAATATTAATGCTTTTAGTAAGTTGGGAAAACGTAAATGAAGAGAGATAAAATAATATAGTAAGTTAATTAAAATTAATTTTAACATATAATTATTTAAAGAAAAAGAATTAATTTGTTTAATCTTAATTGTACTAATCATTAATGTTGTTATTGCCATTAAGGTTTCACGTGATCAATGCTATTTTAATAATTTTCTCGTTTAAGTTAATTATATATATTTATTTATTTATGCACATGTGGGATAAGTGGAAGATTGTTCTAACATCAACAGCCCTTGGTTGAGTTTCAGTGGTTTGATTTGCAAATTACATTGAGAAATAACAATTGATGAAGATTTACAAGTGCTACTGTGAAAAGTGAAAGAATCACGTATGACTTGATCCCTTTGAAAGGGTACGAGGGCAACCTAGAGTTACTAGGCGCAGCCACAAGATCAAGTGTTGAAAATTTGTTCAGTTAAGTTATATTGGAACTTGATAACATATTCATGTTGTTCTAAGAGTTGAGACCAGTTGCAGATGGCAAAATGACTTATTTGGTATAAAGAGGTCTGAAACTTTTTAAAGTTATTTGTCTAATGCATGCTAAATGATTGGAATTTGAATTTTAGTTTTAATTGTATATTTTTACAACTGTAAAATTGATTGGCAAATATCAGTTTTTTAGGGGAAACTCAACCGGTTTTCCAGCAGAAGTTAAACCCTTAAGTGTGTTTTTCATTTTGTAGTTCAGGGCAAGAAGGGTATTCTGGACATTTATGCCCGACATCTGCCAAGTGTAGGACATGCATAGGGTTCCACACATATTCCAAAGTGGAATTTGGGTCGCTGTCAGCGCATGAATCAATTATGAGCATTTCTTTGCTTTTGGGTACCGAAGCCACTTCAGGGGCTTTTGTTGTCTCTTACTGACATCTCTTATAGGATGAATTATGTTATAATGTGGATCTTAACCTCCAATAGAGCATTATTTTATAGTAGGGCCTAGATAATCTCCATTCAGGGAGTTAGAACATTTAGAACCCATATATCTGTCATGTTGCAGGCATGCCACAGATCAATACATACATGTCAATTAATTGTCCTTCTAGGACTTTAAACCATATAATTTGCTATGCATTAGGCATGCACCGTATTAATATTGACATGTTAATGGATTGTCCTTCCGGGACTTCAATCCACATCATTTACTACGCAATAGGCATGCATCATATTGATCACTGCTATACCCATGTTCAGTTCTTATGGGACTTTAATCTAAGCAGTGTATTATCAATGTATTCAACTTCCAATCTGTGAAATTTGCATTAATAATTCATGAATACGTATCAGAATGATACAAGCTATTCCTCTAGAATGGTCATTTGCATGGCATTCTTCTGGAATGGCCTTATCTCCCCATTTGGTTACCTTTAAGGATGTCATACAAAATATCAAAATAAGAGTACAAGCATGAAATAACACAAGTATTGCTTACATCCTTAGGTAGGAGAAACTTTGCTCAAATATCATATCGGTTCAGCAGATACAATGTAATGCTTGATAATCTAGTTATATCCTGCAAGAGCAAAAATCACAATTCTTCTATATGTGTAAAAATAAAAAAAAAATTTAATAATATTAAAAAAAAAAAAAAAAAAAAAACCCTCAGTGTTAGGTTCACTACATGGATTTGTTCTTCAAATTTTCATTCTAAAGAAAGAAAATCACTTATGAACAGAGAGTTGTAAAAAGAAAGAAAATATACAAAGAAATGTGATATTGATTGCAAGGTAGGTAAGAAATCAAGGAAGGAAACTAGTGAGGTAACAGACAACAAACTCTCATTTCTCCTACCTTAGAATAACTTCAAGAGATTAAAGCATGTAGTTGTCCTTACAGTTCCCTGATCTAACTGAAACGTGATTAGGGATAGTCTCCCTTCCTAAATGGATGATCAGAGATAGTCTCGCTTCTCAAGCGCATCGAGCGCTCACTGATAGGAAAAATAAGTGGATATTGCATCACTAGATATGGAGAAAGCTGGAGAAAATTGGATGTATTCTACAAAGAAAATTTCGTTGGTAACATATTTATACACAAATTAGAGGAATAGTTTGATCCGATGAATCTCAAATTAACTATGGAAATCTGTGAGGTTCTCGAGACACTTTTGAAAAAGTAACTCCGTGAAATCCGCAAAGCAAGAGCGGCTTTGACAAAAATAGTCCTTGAGAACCCTTAAAGTGCCGACATACATTAATAGAGGCCGCGTGAAGTTTTGGAATTTGGAAAAAAAAAAGAAGAGAATATGGGGATCCGAGAAAATATTGAGATCCTGGAAACGGTGCCACATTTTCATCTATAGATATTGCCTCTGCAAGGCCTGATTGGAGTAACTGCGTTTCAACTCAACTTCCTTTCATTTTCTGAAAATTCAGCTTTTCTAAGACTTTCCCCGGGACCCTTTTAAAATGGCTTTCTCTTCTTCTCTCCCAAAGCATCTTGATTTAAATGTTGCTCCCAAAACAACTCAAAATCTCAAAATCGTTTGGCATCCATCCTTTGTATCCCAAAATCGTTATCTCACGGTTAATGATTCTGTGATGATGAATGATATGATTGTTGTCATAGTGACTAGGAATTTCCTTACTCCTATGGATGAAATACTATTAACAGGAAAGTCTGACGAATAGGCTATTGATGACTCAATGGCTTTAGCATTCAGAGTGCTGCTTCTGTTTCTAACATGGCTGATCGTTTGCGTGCCAGAGAAAACGAGATTCAGAAGCTGAACACTAAAAAATCGTATCTTCAAAGAATGCTTCATGAGTCTCAACAAGAGGTTGAGATACTTAAAGAGGAAAATAAGGCCTTGTTGAAACTAGTGAGTTCATACTACACTGATACATAGACAAGGCTTGACATGCTGCAAATTTCCAATGAAAAGATTCTGGGAGACCAAAAGAGGTTCATAACTAAGCTTAAGAGGCGTCGTCCTCTTCCTTCAGTGGCTTCCAGAACATAATGGAATTTTATAGATTTTATAGAGCCTACTCCTTCCTTGCATGTGAAAAGAATCTATCGGTTGTATGCTCCTTTCTTGTTATAATAAGTGGGTAAATTCTTAAACTTGCCCTTGTGGTTTTTACGTCTTTTCAAAATGATAGTTTGGAACCTTGTGCCTTATAGGTTCAAATAACAACATCAAATCTTTTAAATTACATATTTCAATGAATGTGAGTCCTGAACTTCTGGCCCGAGTTAAACCCGACTTGAAAATTTATTTACCTTTTCAAATGGGCATGAAATATAAATTGAGTAAAAGCCATGATAATATTGCAATATAGTAGTGAAGAACATTAACTACTATATACCCAAAACTTCAGGTTAGGGATTTCTCATATATTTGGATCCATGGGCTTTAGACCCAGATCACATAATATAATAAAATATGTGGGGAGCCTCAATTCATCCTTTGAGGTTTATCCTGATATTATCCATTTCACGGAGTATTCTTAACAACCGGAATTCACAAAATATATTTCTTGAGATGTCGATTATAACAAAATAGAACTTTATTAAATTCATCATTTTCTTATGCCAAAGAAATATGTGGTGTACCACAATTTGCAATAATACCTCAAGGGTTGTCCATTTAACAATTGGAACTTTAGGTTCTCAATATTGTCAAATTTTGAACTTTAGGCTAAAATCGCATATTTTCATGGCGTGGATATTTTTATCATTTTCCATACATATTTCGAGACTTTAGGCCCTTACATAATTGTCCATGTTCTGAGGAGCTTCTGACTTCTCATTTAATTGCTTATCCATGAGTTTAAGGAACTGCAGGTTCACTTTTGTATATAGTGATGGTTTACCCATAATGGTTAGTATTTATGTATATGTCAATATTCATGTATACGATACTATTCATCAGGTCATGAATGCGTGTCTATTCATGCATACAGTACATTTGCCACTACAATTACTATTCATTTATACAACACTATTAACCAATACGGTACTATTACAATATTAAGGAACTCTAGATCCTTATTTATATGTCAATGATCAAGGATCTTCATGTCGAATCTCTTGTTTACAAATATAGTACCAGAGAGACTGCCAGCTCTCACATCATTATCATCATCAAGAATCTTCAGGTCCCGATGTAGTTGTATGATGAGGATCAAGAACTTCTAGTCCTGATCTCTGTATGCGATAAAACTCATCATATCACACAATTAATTCATAAAACAAATTGCTATAAATTGCTTGTAAATAAATTGTTGGTATGGACGATAATCTCGCACCATACTTTATTTAAATGTAAATGTGCAGTAAAATAAATTTATAAATTAAATTGCTATAAATTGCTTGTACATAAATTGTTAATGTGCTAATCATCTAATTAAAAATACCCTCTAGTGTACGAATCTATTAGAGTATAGATTTGTAAATACGGGATTGTTCCCATGAGGAATTGGAGGCTACAAAGGTCTAGTTTGAGTATGTAAAGAGCACTTATTTAACACAACACAAAAGGTAAAATATAAATCGGATATTATAAATGAGTAAAGAAAAGTAAAAGAAATGAAACAGAACAAGAAACCAAAGGTAAACACAATAAGCATTTTGTATCACTCCTGTATCACCACTTTGTCACTGATTTATCACCATTTTATCGCTTCTTTATCACGGGGCATTGTAGTGGTCAGAGAGGAATTTATTAACTTCCTATGTTTTCTAGTTTCGACCCTTGTCCCGTTTTTGACCCATAACTTTCACACTGTTATTCCAAATTTTACGTTCTTTATATGGTTGGATTTAGCACAAAAAAATGAAGACCTCAGCATAGGCCAAATAGCAAACACATCTACAAAAGTTAGCAGAATTCAGTGGAAAGAACACTCATGACTTCAACCAACACATATACAAAACAAAAAATGGGAAAAAAAAGGAGGGGGGGGGGGGCGCAAGGGTTTGATTCAAGTGAACTAATTCTAATGCTTACAATGTAACTGAACTGTAATTTTAGCAAGATCAACAAATGTGATTAACAAAGTGTAATTTAATATGGTGACAAACACTAGGGTCTTTGAAATCCACCCTAAACAATTCTGCTCATGTTCACGAACACTTTAAGTAATAAATTCTTGACACATTGATGAAGATGTTCACAATCAAGACCGGGTTTAGTAGCTCAAGATGCATTGATTCTCTCTAAGATAAGTAATGTGCATGTTAGTTTGCTACAATACTTGTGTTTCCTACACAATCAATCTTGGTGTGTTTAATACTTCAATTTAATCATATAAGGAAACCCATTAAGTTTGAAGAGAATATGAACATCACAAGAACCCTAATAGTGTGGTGTTTATATTAGGCATTCAAGAAATCAATTCACATGAATGATTCTTACGATTGAAATTTTAAAAAGGTTTTAAAAATTTAACTATTTTTATTTATTTAATTATTTTGGCTGTTTTGTTTTATTTATTGTGGGGGTTATAAATAATTAATTTTCAGGTTTTATTTATATCTTGAATGCCTTAATTTTCTAGATTAATGTGGTGAATGTTACATGTTATTAGATGCTTATAAAAAGCCACTCCTCCTTTACCTTTGAACAACCACAATACACCATCAGAATATCATATACCACAATCACCACCACAATCTAATTCTCTCCTCTTCTACTTTTTATACTTTCTCTACTTATATTATTATTTTGGGCAATGGTTCTGTGACTTGGATGCCCACGTAGGGAGGGTACAAAGGCTTTAGGACAGTGTCTTTGACGTGTTTCACCGTACCAACCTCATCTTCTTACTTATAATTTATTTTGCTTTTACTTACCTATCAATTTATTTTTCTTCAGTTTCATTATACCGTAATAGCTTTCCAATTTGTTTATATGTTATTTATAATATACAGTCCTGATCTCTTGGACCCCTGTAGTCCAAGAGATTTATGGTCACTCACCTTTGGATGTAAATTCAACGGTTGACTTGAATCGGGTAATAATCATTTATGTCATATTGCATTTATATATATCATTTTGAACCATTGGATTAATATCCAACGGTAGGTGACCACAATCTCTTGGACTCCTGTGGTCCAAGAGATCGGGACTGTTATAATATAAATGTTTTTGTATTTGGCTTTACGGAAAGAGAAAAACTATATCTTTTATAACAATCTAAAGTCTTTGTATATTAAAGTTGTTTTCTTCCCGTACAGTTATTGCTTTAATACCTTTTAACTCTTTGACTGAAACTTTTGCATTTGTACTGGATTTTCAAATTGAAAATTGCTATTTATTTTGGGTAGATGCAGTTTCAAGCTTTCATGATGTCTATACAATTTCAATTGCTTTAAATGTTTTAAATCTCATTATGACATTGTTGGTACATTTTATTGTCACTTATTGGGTCTAACCAATTTTTGCGTCAATTTGATTTTGGTTTGAGCAATTTTATCTTTAATGGGTGTATTGATTTTGTCACTTAATATTTTGATAATATTATAGATATTTATGTTGCAAAAAGGAGCAGAAAGGTTTATGAGATTTTATTACCATTGTTCTTGTTTTAAAATTAATTTTGAAGCAGCCAACAACTAATTTTAAGTTTTTGGTACACCTTCTAGACTTGGACTGGCTTGTATTAACTTTTTATCCCATGTTTGTTTTACTCGGTACTAATTTTAAGTGGGATTACTAGTACTGGTCCTACCAAAAACACCTCCTTAGGTGGTGTTACTGAAGCCCGTGTAAAAAAGGGGGACAAATAGTCCCTCGTTATCGTCGAGTGCTGCAACTGTTCCAAACCTCCCACCATTGCAGCCAGAACAAAAATAACTTGCCAAATCAAGATGCATCTCATATTCTTGTATGTATACCATCTCGCTTCTTCATCAAATTTCTGGGAAACAACAAAAATGTTAATAGAAACCCAACTCCAAGAACATTTTAATGCAGATCCATTCAAAACTCAACCCCAAATCCAAAAGTATAAAATTGGACTTCCATTCAAAACTCAGATGATAAGAAAAACCACCATCACAGCCATACGGTTTCTGTTGGCACCAATGGCAGACGACGAAGACTTCATAGCTCGGACTTAGGGTTGTGGGCGACGACGGCTTCTCGAGCAGAGGGAGAAAAGGAGAAGACAAGTAAACGAAGAAAATGAGAGAAAAATTTCAAGATAAAAAAAAACACAGATAAAAAAAAGACTGAGAATAAGAGGAGAAGGAGAGATGATGGAGAAGACGGAGGAGGAAGACGAAGTAGAAAGAGATGCAGAGAGGGAAGAAAAGTTAAAAAAAATAAAAAAATAAAAATTCTGCCCCTGTTATTAACAATTTTAAAAATAATAAAACTTAGTCCTAGTCATATACCAAACATAGGACAAATGTAATCCAGCCTAAACCAAGCTAAGCCAATCCATGACAATCCTTAAGCATAGTCCATGTCAAGACAGTCCTGTGTACCAAACGAGGCCTAAAAGCATTAGCTAGTTGCCTGATACAACTGTTTTGGAACCAACCTCAATTTATTGAGAGTTAGATCTTTTACATTTATGGAGAAATTAAATTTGACGGTTTTATTTTTTTCATATATCCCTATATATATTTTCAAATTTTTATTACTTATTTACGTTGTATTTTATTACCCAGATTTTGTGTAGAAATCATTTTGTATATTTTGACTGTAACGGTTTCAGTTTTGAGTAATTGGTTTTATAATTTCTGTTGTAGAAGCTTTCTACTAGTATTTAACTGGGACAATTTATATAGTTTTTATTATTGCTTTTAAGCTGAAGGTTGAATCCAGAAAAATTAGTGAGTCAATTCAATTTTGTCAAAAGCTTCATATTGATTGCTTCAATTGTTTGATTTCATTTCACATTGTTGGACACTATACATATTTGATTTCCAAACTATTCTTAATTGCCGCTTTATGCAATTTAATTGAAACCTTTGGTGTAATGCCATAAAATTTGTTGGCACAAGCATTTTTCGTTGGTTATGCAAATAGGTAAACACTTGATTGCTATAGCAAGTTAATTTCTCTAATGGTGGCTATGAAGATCAAGATAAGTAATCTCTACCTTCATCGCTCTAAATTGGCAATACAGTATATGACCAATTAAATTCTGCAGAACGCTTTATTTCTTTTATTTTGAATTTTCGAATATTTTATATAACTACACATATATATTGCACTAACGATCTTGTCCAAAGTTTATCTTATTTATGAGAATAGAGATTTACATCATTTTCAAGCGGGAGTTATGACGGAATAAATATATCAGGGGTCCAATGTAATATCCCGACCCAATTTAATCATTTTATTCAATTTAATTCAATTTACTTAAATAGTGAAATTACAATTTTGCCCTTGGGGTAGGGTCACGTTAGTCACCTTTCTATTTGTAAGGATTTGTGGGATTTGCGTGACACTGTTGCGTAAAGCTCGTCGATTCGAGTTCGTAGATACGTAGTGGGCCCAAATTGGAGTTTTAACAAAGAAGTTGTGGTCAACAGAAGTGCAATGGCATAATCATAATTTGTTCAAAGTTGGATTTTTTAAAACCCATGTCAGCCTTTTCTCCCCCGACCACCTCTCTCTCTCTTCCTCTCTCGTGCGCACAGTGGCTCCACCTCTTCCAGGCAATTTTCCAACACCATCCAGCAGTAGTTGGCAGCGCAATCTTCACGAAAATTGTTCTCCTCCTCCTTCTCTACAGAACCCATATGATACCCACCCTTGAAAACCTCATATTTCTTCCAATTTTGGAATCAAAAATCAACCCAAGCACTATCAAATTTCGCAGGAAGTTGCAGAGGTTGCTCCGGCTAGTTCGAAGCACCACAGGCCGTGATATCACACCCAAAACACTTCTCAGCCGCTCCTCTATCATTCCCCTCCAGATTTCAACCCAGAACTTCAACGGATTTCGTGAATCGATTTGAGTACGATTTGGTTTAATGTTTCGGATTTAGTTACGATTTGAAAAGATTAATAAATGGTTTAAATCAAGATAGTGAAATTTGGGATTTATTATCGGTTTAAAAATGGGGTCTTGTCTATTTAATTAAGCATGATGCATATTTGGGAATTAGTTTGGTTTTGAAAGATTGGTGTATTGTTTGAGAAAACCGAGAAAATATTGGGGAAAGAGTTTTGGAAAAATGGAGTTTTTATGTTTAAGTGTCGAGAAGTGGATTTCAAACCCACCCTAGGTACCCAGACCTGGTTGCCTGTTATGAAATTTATTGCAAGCCACAATTCGCCCCAGTAATACAGTGATGGGTGAAATGTCGTTCCCACAAAGAGTGATTTAATTTACTAAGTACCGATTGTGATTAACCCAAGACTTGATTTGAATAATTTATGATGAGATTCGATTGATTAATTAACTAAAAAAATGAATAAAAGCAAGCGTAGAAAAATAAAGTAGTGAGATTAAAGTTATGAGAGCACAAGAGCTTCCGATTTCACCATAGCCAGTTCTACCCAATTCCCTTAGCATGTTAATCCTAATTATTCTCCATGTTGACAGTTATTTTCCCTACTTTATTCGATACTCCATCCTTGGTTATACCAAAAGTATTCTTATTACCAACTCACTCTATCCCTAGTAATGGAATTAAGATAATAAGAACCCATTAAATTCCTTGGAAAACCTACAAAACAACCACATAAGTCATGACAAACATCCCTGTCTAATCATGTAACTCATGGCGTCTATTATAAGAAGCAACCCTAAATTGGATATCCCTATCGTCAATTTAGCATCAAAACAATTAAATATTGGCCAAACATTCAAAGCATTAAGCATGGTAATAGATACTCAACATGGAAAAATACTTGGAATTAACATTGACTAAAGTAATTGAGTATTCATGGCTAGGCTACATTGACAGGACCCGATCCAAATTCCACTTTGAAATTCGAGTCGGACCCTGTGCGTGTCCGACACTTGGCGAATGTCGGGCACAATTGACCTATTTGCCCTTCGAACTGTATTTTGACCTTGACTCCTACCGAAAATTCGGCAGAATCTCCCCTGTAATTTGCTCAATCCCAAAATTTTCACCTGTCAAAACGAGCATGTATAACTATACAACCAACTGCCAGTACTTCAATATACATGCCAATAGTACCATTCTCAATCTAGGGCAATATATCAGAGCAATTCTAATAGTTTACAGATGAGTTAATCTTTTTACAAAACAATACTTTTTGTAGCAAGAAGGCGCGGAAGACAACATGGGACGGTGGTGGATTTCCTGTGCACGCTACAGCCTGGGGGCGCAAAACATTCATTAAATGTGAGTGGACAAAAATACAGGTTCAGAAAATAGCAATAGAATATACTAACCCCCACTGTACAAATAGTTATGTAAAACCGAAAATTTAAACTGCATTTGAATTATGCTAAAATCAAGGCATTCACAAATTTATATACGTATATGCAATTCATATTCAAGATTAATAAAACTCGCATAAAAGTACTGTAATCAATTTAAAACTACCACCTAGGTGTACCCTTTTAATTCCGTCAATTCCTAATATCCGTCAATTCCCCTGGCAGGTCTCGGTGACACAAAGTCAACCCGAGTAGCAAACTGGCAGGATTCAGGAGACCGTAGTTAGTCTGATCCGCAATCCTAGCTCTCATGGTCCGGGCGTCCCCGAAACTCGTGAGGCAAATGTCAAGTGCACTGACAAAATTGAAGGTAAACTGGATGTCTGTAGACATCGTCATATCCGAAGGCAACATATACTGAAAGCAAGTTGTTTTCTGTAGCTGGGTACCCACGGTGGTTTAAGAAAATATAAAATCTGAGAAAATATAAAATTTCTGGAAGATTTGATGAATAACTGAATTTTTATTAAATCAAGAACTCTGCTGCCATAAGAAAATATAAGGTTTCTGAAAATCTGATAAATACCTGAATTTTTGTTAAATCTGGAACTATGCTGCCATTTTATCTGATATAAATCTCAAACTCTGCTCTCTATAACTCTTTAGCATATTCAACTAAGCAGCACAAAAATAAAGATATTTAACTTCACAAATCATGCTAGGAAAATCACAATCAATAAAACTTATTCAAGATCAAATAATGAAACTCATTTATATAAAATCATTTATAAAAGAAAAGTCGACTCACTCCTGCTTCGAGCTAGCTAGACCTCCTGAAGGTCCCTCATGCGGGTCTGCCTGGCCGCGGGTGCCTGGTTAAACCATCATGAATATTTAATTAAATAAACTGCTCGGTATAAGTATTTAATTAAAAACCCTGACTCCCGGCTCCTAGAAATGCATGCACTAACTTTAAAGTCATTTTTCTGCCCACTTAAGTATTTCAGATGTTTAGAACTGTCTGAAAAGACCCGAGACTTCACTAAGCGATAAACTTCTATATTGGTCGATACGGAACCCCGTGGGGTCCACGACCTCCAATTACCAATCTGAGAGTTCCTATAGGTTCCTCACATTTAAATAACCATGTCCTGCAAGTCTGGTCTGAAACGGACGATCGGATTGACCACGATTGTGTAATCGCATAATTTCTAAACCCTAACCCAGAGTTCGCGATTTCGGAGTATCCGGGACTCCAATTCACAATCCGTTGAATCCTACACGATTCTGAAATTATCTAGAACAACATATCTGAAATCGAGCGCGATCCAAAGGCTCAGCAGTATTGAACCCGGAAATCGCACAATATGAAAAATCCGTTCGAGGCCCAAACGGTATCCAAATTGAGATCCGCAAAATCCCACGCGCTCGTGACAACCTAAGGATCACAACAAGACACAGTGCCACTGCACTACCCTCACCCACGTGCCTCAGCACGCACCGACAGTGATGGGTGTCCAAAGCGATTACACCTCGCCGGAAAAACTTAAAACCACGGCTCCAAACTCCTACCCTAAGTAAAACACCATATTTGGAACCACTTTTGTTCTTGGACCTACCCCAAAAACATACCGGAAGTGGCCAATCACGGAGGCCGAAAATCGGCTGAAACTTCAAGCTTAAAAATCCAGTAGCTACACTGAGAATCGATCAATTCCTACCCAACAGGCAGCTAGAACAGCTCAAGAGGTTCAAAATTCATACCTGGGTCGACGAAAATGGTGGCCGGAGGAGGGAGATCGGCGGCTGTGAAGTTCGGACGACGTCAGCCGCTTATTCTCCAAATTCCGGCAAATCCGCGGCGGCTGGCGGCCGGAGCTGGCTGGGGCTGGAAAAGGACGTCGTCCCGGTCGTTTTGGTATCGACCCCATCCACAGCCGTGGCCGGAGTTACAAGGTGAAAAAAGTGACGGACGAGGGAGAGAGAGGGAGAGGTCGCGGGAGGAGAGAGAGAGAGAGTGAGCCGGTTTTATAAAATCCCACTTCGAAATATTTACGATTGTGCCACTGAGATTCTTTTGACCATAACTCTCTCGTTAAAACTTCAATTCGGGCCCACTACGTGTTTATGAACTCATTTCACCATGCTCTACGCAACGGTGTCTGTAGAATGGTCAAATTCCTTTCCAGTCAAAAAGTCAACTTTTTTCTTAATAAAATATTCTGAGGGCAAAATTGTCTTTCTTCAAAATAAATTACTAATTAAATAAGAATTTTTGTTTTGGGTTATTACATACATTGTAGCCCTATCAAAAAGAAATTAGTTGATGACAAATTTAATAAAAACCACGATAAATAGTATCATAGGAAAGAAAAAACCAATTGAAGATTTGATCTCTGCACGAGAGCAACTCTAGCTCCAGGTCGTCTTCTTTGTCTCTCTATCTCTCTCCTTTGAGTGTTTCGACTATGGGAATGAATGTGTAGGAATTTGAGGATAGATGATGGAGGATGCTCCTGATTAATTACCTGAACTCCCTATTTATAATACTTCTACAAATCCTAACTATCTAAGATATAATTACAATTATTATAAAAGTAGGATTCCTTCTAAAATAAGGTCTTCTTTGTTTCTCCTTTTTTGACTTGATAAGACTTGAACCATTTTGAACTAGGAAATTAAACTCCAATCTTCATCTTCTTGCCCTTTTTAGCGCACTTTCTCCTATTTCACTATTCTTTCACAAATCTCACAAAACCAATTAAAACAACCAATTTAATCCAAGAAAATTAATAAAAAAAATAAGCAAAGGAGGCATAAAATATATATAAAATATAGACTTATCAAATTCCCCCAAACCTATCTTTTGCAAGTCCTCGAGCAAAACTGAAAATAAAAAAAAATAAATTAAAACAAACTAACTAAACTAAATCACTTTCGCAGGTAATCTCGATGGCACTAGGCATGTGCCACAAGCCTTTAAACCTCTAGTTGTCCCTAGTAGGGGGAGTTGTGTCTCCTTAGGGTTTACCAGTCACAATACCCACAAACGCTCCTTGTAAAATAAATTTGTTAAAGCAATACTTCCAACAAATTAATAATAACCAATGAATGCCAATCACAATTCAAAAACTAAAGTTATGCCACTACAAATAAAATGCACCATAGTGAAAAAGTGTAAAGCCAATACTCCAAGCACTCGAACATAAAGAAACCCACACTCGGTGTGTGTACAAATTCGCCTTGACTCTAGGCCTCACTGGATAACTCTCAATTTTCTCACAAAACCTAGGGTTGCACTCTTATCCCCCATATGTGAATGAAGTTAGGTAAGGAAATCAAAATGAAAGACACATATGCATCCAAAATGAATAAAAGACAATTTCTAAAAATAGATCTCATTAAAATGAAATCAAATACTAAGAACCATAGATGAAGTACATACCTCCACTTCCGAGTAAGAAGTTCACAAAGATCCGATTTAGGTATGTGCTCTTGTAATTGTATAGTTCCTGACTTAATATACATACCTAAGAATTCTATATCTTGTTTTTCAAGTTCTACTTTATTCCAACTTATAACTATACTATTATCAATAAATTCTTTTAAAATAATTTTTAAGTGTTTTCTATGTTTAGGGAAACACTTTTGGACCTTCATAAGAGATTAATCCAAAGATTTCCTAGTAAGAAAGAAATAAAAGAACTCATAGATCTTATAGATAGTAAGCCAAAACAAATAGAACTCCAGTCATTAGAAATTATTGAGCAATTAAATTAAAAGTGCAAAAAATACAATTAGTATAAAAAACATTAACAGAACAAGTAGAAAAGTTACATAGTAAAATAGATAGACTTCTAGTTTAATGACGTGTTTTCTAGACAATAATAATCAAAAGAACAATTGCCCTAGTATAGAGAAACAAAAGACTAGTTCATTAATAACAATTAATTGTGAGTTAGAATTGTCAAAAGAAAATAAAATTCAAACAACAGCCATGATAGATACCGGAAGCACAAAAAATGTAATAAAAGAAGAGTTAGTGCCAGAACAATTTAGGTAAAAACTAGCTAGACCAGTAAGAATTATACAGTTTGATACAAGACCAGTATACTTAACACACTGTATTAATAAATACCAATTAAGATAAAAATACAACAGTTTAATTTACATTAACCTTTATAGCCCCAGTAGGATCGTATCCCTTTAGAAGTGTAAAAAAGAGAGTTTAGAGAGAGGGTATCAGGTAGAGAGGCTTCTCCTCTCATCCTAAGCCATCCTTAGTAGAGTCGGTGAAAACCAATGTATATAGTTTGTAACTCTGACAAGAGAAGTGCAACACCAAAGAAGAAAAAATTTCAGTACTTCCTCCTTTAGTTTTCAATCAATAAAACTCCCTTTGTTCATATACTTTCTCTTATCCACTTACTTACTTCAACCACTGTTAATACCGTCGACCACTATTAATATATCACCCTCACTATTAATACCCGGTGATAACAGTAGTTCCAGCAACATAAGCAATTAAGTAAGTCTTTTTCTATTTTATTTTTGGTTTTCTTAGTAGACTTCTTGTCCAAAATAGGGAAACACTTTTCATAATTATGTTATTATCTTGCTAAACTGACGATCAATACTTAGTTTAAGCACTTGGTCATGTTTGATATTTGCCATAACAATAATTGGATGTCTGTCAGGGAACCTCTGAGTTTTGCTCCATAGCCTTTTAAGTTGGCGTCTTTGCAGTTCCATGTTCTAGTTTCATGTTCTAAGCATGGTGTTTGGTTGTTATTTTGGCCTTTAGAAACCTTGACCGAGCCCCGCTTGAAAATAATGGTATCAAAGCTTTAGTTTAGCACCTTAGTAACATAATTATACTAGTAAAGTACCTTGAGGACAGAAGTCAACCAACACAACTAATAAAAAACAACGTTCTATAATATGTTAAAATTTCGTTAATCACCATAATCACTAGTTAACAACAGTAAACCATTTGCATGTTTGGCCCTTGGTGGACACCTATTAGAATAAAAGAAAGGTTGCAAGAATTAAAGAAACAGAAAGAAGAATACCAAAAAGAAATTGGAAATCTAGAAGAATTAATAAGATCACTTCTTAGAAGTACAGCATAGCATAACAAGAAATCAGTATCATTTAGAAGTTTGTAAAGAATCCATAAAAGCTTTCCAGGAGCATTTAGGCATCTTAAAAGAAAAAGGTGGACTTCGATAAATTTTAATTATATGATAGAATACCTCAATTTAGAAATCAATAAACAACAAAAGAAAATATTAACTCTAGACAATAATATATTAGTTTGTTATTTTTCACAAAAAGAACACAAACATCTTTTACATAGCAGTAATAATCCCTTAGAAAATAGTATTTATTGACCTTTTAATTAGTCAAACAGAAAGTGTAAAATTTGAACATAGTAAGAATAATAGAATAATTCAATAGTTACTAGAATATTTTCAGAAAAATTCCTTAAAAATAATTAGACAAAACCTAGACTATATAACATCCCAATTAGAAGATAATAATAGGAATATCCAAAGATTTCTTGGTAAGAAAGAAATAAAAGAATTCATAGATCTTATAGATAGTAAGCCAAAACAAATAGAACTCTAGTAATTAGAAACTATTGAGCGATTAAAATTAGAAGTGCAAAAAATACAATTATACAAAAAACATTAACTGAACAAGTAGAAAAGTTACATAGTAAAATAGATAGACTTTTAGTTTAATGACATATTCTAAAATTAATAATAAATATATAAAGGCATTAGAAGAAGTTGGTCAGCTAGACAAAGAACCAATAAGTCTCACAGACTTTACAACATCTGTAGTAAGCATTAATATCCCTATAAGACAAAATAATTTAATTATCCAACTAATTTTAAATTTAGCTGAAAAAGTAGACCAATTAGAAGAAGAAATAACATAAATTAATCAAGAAGTACACAATACTACTTCTACACTACCCAAAGACTTAGTTGATAAATTAGAAAATATAACATTGGGAAATAATCCTCATAGAATAAAAAATAGAATAAACCATTTGATAATAATAAATGGAACTCTTTAGAAGAAAAGGAAAAGAAATAGTTAGAACAGAAGATATATACCCTAGTGAACAAAAAGCACAAGAATTTCTTAGAAAAGGCTTTGAAAAATCTCAAAAAATAAATATAATCTATATCAATTAGGAAGATTTGAAAATAGACATAGTATTGTAAGTAGCATTAGTCAACATAAAGTTAGCTGTATAGATAAAAAAAAAGTAACTTTTAATTTACTTAGTAACACGGCAATAGAACATCTTAGAAAATCACACTATCAACAAATTCATATAGGAACAATTATGATAGGAATAGCTGGACTCACTAGAGTACAAGTAGGACTAAAGCACTAGTATACATATAAGATGACAGATGGGATAACCATCAGCAACAACCATAGTTACAGCAGAAGTAGACCTTAGCACAAACTTAGCAGTCATAGGATGTATTCCTAAAAATGTCATGAATATTAGAAAATTTATTAAACATATTAAAATTAGCATAAGAACAAAAAATTATAATATGAAGGGTGAGTACAAAAATTTAAGGATTAGTCTTATGTATGTAGGAAAATTTTCTGATAGTTATAATTATAAATTTAATGTAGAATATCAAAATTTAGTACAAACTTTTGGTAGTAAACATGTTAATATGATAAAGGCAAAACCAGTAGATAATAGTTTTTTGGAATGACCAAATTGGATTTTACCCAATTTATAAGTAGCAAAAAATAGGCAACCTGATAAAGCACAAATTTTTGAAAATCGTATAGGTAAAGCAGTAGTAAGATTTACTAATTATAAACAGATAAATGATACAGAAGACTTAGAAGTGAATTAGAAGAAGAAATACATATGGCACTTGATAACTTAGAAATAAATATGATTGAGCATAATTTTGATAATATAGTTGATAAACTTATAGATGACATAGATAATTTAGATGAAGAAGAATATATAGAAAAATGTAAGACTTATGATTTAGGATTACATAGATTATTAGATAAAGAAATAAAGGATTTAATATTAAATATAGGATTAGAACATATTTTAGGAGAAAAAGAATATCAAAATATGTTAATTGAAGTAGAATGCATGCCAGTAGAAGATCAGTATAGTTCAATTGGACAATCTGTAACCCTTGCAAGTAGAACAGACCAACAAAATCTTAGACAAACCAATGAATCATATAGAGAAAATAATGAAGAATTTTTTAGGAGTGTTTTCCAACAAGAAACATTTGGAATAAGAAAAAATATAATCCCTTATAAAGGAATTGAACAAATTAGTTTAGCAGCAGGAAATATACTAAACTTAGATCATGTAGACCCACAAGACTAGGAAAAAAAAACTATAGAAATATGGGAAAAAAGATGTGTACATGAAGCATTAATGTTAGATTTTAGTAATAATAAAGATATGTTAGATTATTTTGAACATACTTTAAATGGAATGGTTTTTTATTACTTCCAAGCATGGAAAATTAAAAATCCAAGAAAACATCAAGCAACAAAAGAAATGTTTAATATAGATGCTTTTGTTAAATTAATCAAGTATGAATTTTTAGATCATAATAGATTAGATGGTAGAAATGAGCAAGAACAAATTAGAGCCATAAGAAATTTAAAACAACTACAAATATGTGATTTACAATATATTAGCAAATATACTTCAAACTTTTTCAAGTATTTAGGTAGAACATGTAGAATTGATTATCTTAATTTGTTAGATACTTATACAACAAAAATTAAAGATCAATATGAGAAAGATTTAGAATGAATGGCAAAAACGCCCTAGGGGAATTAGATGTATCCATATGAACTAGAATACAACATGTATATGATATATTATGATTAGAATGTAGTCAAGTAAAAGCAAAAAGACAAATTAGAAAACAATTTTACATGAGTTGTAAAAATATAGATTTACCAAAACAATATGGATGTCATAGAAAATTTAAACAGAAAATGCCCTATAGAAAGAGCTATAGAAAATATAGACCTTATAAACAACAATATAAACATTTTATATGCACTTCGCATGCACACACTATACAATCCAACGAATTCACATGACTATTTCAGATTCACATGCACAAACAAACAAAGCTCTTAAAAATATGGACTGCTATACTGTTGTTGTCGCTGCTGGTATTGTTACTATGCTGCTGCTGACACTGTTACTGCGCTGCTGCTGGAAAACAGACAAGACTTCACATGTTGCTTTGGTCTTTTACGGAGGAGAGAAAGGCCTAGGATTTGCATGTCATTGGGTTTTAAGATAAGGGGCTTTTCTGTCATTTTGAGAATATTTTGGGTGTTTTTGAGAGGAGCTTGTTTCTTTTGGGTTTTTTACTAAATTTCGCATATTTCAATCCCAAAATTTCTCCTTTTGCTTGCTTTTCCATCTTTACTCTTCAAACCTAGTAAAACACAAAACTAAGTAAAAATGGACTAAACACACTGAAAAACATAGCAAGAATCTAAGAGAAAGATAATAAAAATGTACGAAATAATTGTTATATATATATATATCTCTCTCTCTCTCGTTTCAAAAATTGCAAAGTGTTGAATGTTGGATTTGATTTCCTCCCCTAGCTTGGCTACCTCTCTCCTTGCCAACTCTCACACCAATATTAAACTCCACCTCTACTAACGTTCTTTGGCCCTTCTCTCCACTTTCATCATTTTCTTTGACTTTTAACAACTTAAAAGGGAACCAACTAACCATTAGCTGAAATTCCAGCTTATCTAAGTAAAACATTGTTACCAAATGGTGTGGTAACAAGTAGAAAATGAGGGGTAACATCCAATGGAGGTAAAACTGGCCCAAAACAGGCTTCCATAGCTAGGATCAATGCTGGATTGGTTTGACAGACTCTTAATGGGAAAATAGAGAAAAAAGAGAAAAAAGAAAGATATATAAAATTACAAAATTACTATACTCTTAATGGGTGATAACGGGTATTCAGAAATTGACACCACACGACCTGTTAGAAGAGCCGACCTTAGGGGTGGGCGGGAAGGGCCTTGGCCATGGGCCTCCAATTAAGGGGGGCCCTATATATTCACTATTGCCCATAGGCCTCTGATGAAATTAAATGAGAAACGCGATTCCTCTTCCCAAAAGGTTTCCTCATTTCCCACGCAGCAGCAGTGCCTCTCCTAGTTTCTCCATGGAAGAATTCTATTTAATCCACCGATCTCTTAATAATCCACCACCATATTTTTCAATGTTTTTCCCATCTCTCTTCAACTTCAATCCATCCATTATTTCAGTTTCTCACATCCCTCTTTTCTGATATCATATTGTAACCCTAAGAATCAATTTCTCACTAAAAAGCTTACAAATAGTCTTTGAGATTGATGGTGACCAGGAGGAGAGGAGCATGAGAATTTGAAAAGGTAATCAGATTTATAAATTTTTATTTTTATTTGTTTCTATCCAGCAAACTATTTTTTCAATTTCCAATAGGAACAAAACAAAGAGAGATACAGAGTGGTAATCAAATTTATGAATTCTTGATTGAATTACATGTATCTTATCATTGCAGGTGCACATAAATCAAGTGGAGTTTCTCAAATTTTAGTTTGAACGCAACTAACCTGAATAAAGCTTTACAAGATTGAGGCTTTTTTATATAAACTTTAACCAGGTTTAATTCCTCTTTGTTTGCTGCTTAAATTTATTTATTTTTTTCTTGGTAGCACTTTAGTTCATTGGTTGTGTTTACTGTGTTGGTTGTGTTTGCTTTGTTGGTTGTGTTTGGTGTGTTTGGTGTGTTTGTTTTGTTCATTGGTTGTCTGTTTCTCACTTTGTAGACTTAAGAGTTGCACTAGAAAAATGGTTATGAAACATGAATCAAAAAGTGCAAAAAAAATCAAATGAGAAAAGTAGAAAAAATGATTCAAACTCAAAAAGGAGCTCTTGATAAGTGTATGGCATCTGCTCTAACTTGCATCACAGTAATTCAACTTAGATGATGATCAGGCATCCAAACCAAATTAAACATTAAGCACATCAAAAGATACTCAATAAAAATGGAAAAACTTGAAATTAATATTAACCAAGAAATTGAGTATTCATAATTAGGCTAGCCCTAGCTAAGAAAATTAGTTCCTCATAATCATAATTGAAAAATAGAATAAGTTTAGATAAACCCTAGGCTAACTCCGCCCTCCTCTTGTCGTCATCTTCTTCACCAAATGAATTGAATGAGGTTGGTGATCAATTTAAGAATGAAAAGAATGAGGAAAAAATGAGAGAAAATGATACAAATGAATTGAATGAGGTTGGTGATCAATTTAAGAATGAAAATAATGAGGAAAAAATGAGAGAAAATGATACAAATGAATTGAATGAGGTTGGTGATCAATTTGAGAATGAAAATGGAACATAACAAATAAGTCATGCTTTGAATATCTATGATCCAAGAAATTGAGATAACATTGATAACAAAACAAAGGATCTTTTAGTAGAAAAGGGTCATATAAGATAAAGTAATCTCAAGTTTCCTATGGGTGGATTTCTAGGCATTTTTCATATTCTTTTTATACAAGAAAGTTACCAAATGGAGAGAAACAAGATAGAAAAATGGCTAGTGTACTCAAAAGATGAGGACAAAGAATATTGTTTCTGCTATAAGTTGTTTAAATCTTGCAGAATAAAAGTTTGTTAGCAAATGAAGGACTTAATGATTGGAAACATTTAAGTGAGAGACTTAAAAAACATGAGAACAGTATTAAGCATAGGATTTTTAGTACCTGTGAGGTTCAAATCACATAGAATACTTGCAAGAATACAAGGCTATTGTAGTACAGATGCTCATGCAAGGTCGTTTTCCTCAAGGACTAATTAGCAATTTAAGTAAAAACAAATTCCAAAAAAAACTACTTAAAATAAAAGGTCAAGAAAGATGATTATGAATTTGGTTGATTCTAAAAACAAATATGAAACAAAAACAAATACGATAGAAGGAAAGAGTTTTGAATATCAATTTATAAAAGCACTAGGGTTTCACCATCACCTAGCAATCCTATGAACTTTTACCAATTACTTATGATTTGCACATGCCACTTTGAAGGTTAGGTTTTCCTAATGTATATTCTACTTGGAACCTCCAACACAGAACGTATATCCAACATGCAACCCGTCCGGATGTTCGGATCAAATCTGAACATGAAAGACTCATTAAGTTTTGTGAAAACCCTTTGAAAAACCATGCAACCCTTAAGACGTGGTGTTCATCTTAAGTGAAATTACAATTATTAATCACAAGAAGCTAGCATCAATTTCAGGGAACCTTCCAACCAAAATTGCATCCAATTACTTTTCTAAAGATCCTAATGGTGATCAGGCATTAAGACAATTAGATAGTTTAAAACAGTGATTAACAATTCAAGTAGGCATGCACTCATCATAAGCAATTAAATAAAAATCACATATTCATGCTAAGGTTCAAGGCTTCACCCTAGGAAAAGAAATTTAGTTACGCATACTCATAATTGAAATCCAAGAAAATATCATTAAGAAGAAAATAACAAAAACACCTGAAAGTTGCGAAAACCCAAAACCCTAGCAGTTGCTCTCCACAATGCAAAGTTCAAAAGTGAAAAAGAAGTCCCAAATTCCTTGTGAGAAAGAGCTTAAATATCCCTTAAAACCTTGCTGCCAATGTACAGCTTTTCTATCCCCACAAGGAAACTAATTAAAGTAAAATAATACTAGGAGAATCTGCCCAAAACCTGCCCAGCCACGTTTTGGCCCCAACCTCCAAATCTAGCTCAATATAGATTTTTTTAAAGATAAAAATGTTATGAACACTTCTCTAGAAGGCCACGAACCCATCCGAGGTCATCTTGGGCTCCAAAAACGCAATAAAAGCCCAAGACGTCACTATTCCAGCACCGCGCACTGCTCCTTTATTTTATTGCCAGAAAATAACCGCTTGCAAGAAAAATCTGAAATTTTGCTACGATCAAGCTAAGTGACTCACGAACGTCCTCCAATTGGAATTACTCCAAAATTCGTCCATTTGATTATGTTTTGCTCCAGAGAGATTCGAAAGTCCTATATTGGAAATATAATTCAAAGTATCAAAATTCTTTCAAAATATTAACCAAAATATACTAAGAATGAGGTTAAATATATAATATAAAATATGTCCATCAAATAGTATTGAGCATATCACTAACATGAGAACATGGATTGATTTACAAATTAGATTGAAAAAGAATGAAACAATTGATAAAGAGATAAAAATGCAAATTAAAAAAAAGAAAAGAATATTGAAAACTAGTTTTAGTAAGAATAATTTCTGTTGTGAGATGTCTTGCTAAAAGAAGTTTAGCTTTTTGTGGACATAATGAGAAAATTTACCAAGATAATAATGGTAACATTTTGGGGTTGCTTTTATTGATTGCAGAATTTGATTTGGTAATGAAAGAGCATTTAGATGTATTCAAAATAATGAGATTTATTATCACTCTCTTAGCCATAAAATTCAAAATGAGTTGATTGGTATGCTAGGATCTAAAGTTAGAAGTGGTAAATTGAAAAAATCAAAGAGGCAAAATATTTTTCTGTGATACTTGATTGTACTCCAGATGCAAGTCATCATAAGCAAATGACTTTAATAATTCAATGTGGAGATGTGTCAAATGTTCCAATAAAGGTAGAAGAGTATTTTTAGAGTTCTTGAAAGTGAATGATATATCTAGATTTGGGCTCTTTAATAAGTTACAATCTATATTACAATCTCTTATACTTGATATTAATAATGTAACGGGCCAATGTTATGATAATGGATCTAACATGAAGGGGAAAAAAGTGGTGTGCACAAGAGGCTTCTTGAAATAAATCCTAGGGCATTTTATATGTCATGTGCTTGTCATTCTCTTAATTTAACACTTTGTGATATGGCAAACTCAAGTGTTAAAGCTGTGCCATTTTTTGGAGTTGTGCAAGGCATGTATACTCTATTTGCTAGTTCTACAAAGAGATGGAAATTTTTTCAAGATGATATCTACGGATTAACTCTTAAACTATTGTCAACAACAAGATGGGAAAGTCATATTAATAGTGTTAGAGTCATAATAACCCAAACTGATGATATAAGAGAAGCTTTGTTTGAATTGTCTAGAGTTAGTGAAGATACCAAAACAAAAAGTGAAGCTGAATCTTTAGTAACACATGAACTTGAAAGTTTTGAATTTCTGTTGAGCATGACTATATGGCATAACATTTTGAAAAAAATTGACTTGGTTAGCCAAAAATTGCATTCTGGACTAGAGATATGTAACTTGATGCTGCAATAAAAAATTTGAAGGGGCTTGTTTCTTATTTTGAAGACTATAGGCAAAATGGGTTCACATCTGTCTTACTTTTTGCAAAAAATATTGCATCTAAGATGGAAATTAACCCTGTATGTCCTAAAAAAACGTCAAATTCATAGGAGAAAACAATTTGATGAAAATGATCATGAATAGACTTTTCAATCTGCTCAAGAATATTTTAGGGTTAATTATTTTCTTGTTGTGGTTGATGCTGCTATTTCTTCTTTGAGGAGTAGATTTGAACAAGTAGAAATACTTGAAGGTATTTTTGGTTTTTTGTTGAATCCTAAAAAGTTATTTGCAATGAAGTATCATATATTGCATGAATGTTGTGTTAATCTTGAAGATGCTTTAACACATGGTAATGAATCTGATATTAATGCTGATGATTGTGTTCTAAAGTGGAAGTTTTACGATTGTATTTACTACAAGAGGCAAAGACAGCCATTCAAATTCTTGATTATGTAAAATTTGTAAATTGCTTTCCAAATGTCTCATTTGCTTATAAAATTATATTAACTGTGGCGTCTGTAGAAAGAAGTTTTTCAAAATTAAAATTAATAAAATCCTACTTGCATTCTACTATGTCACAAGAAAGGTTGAATGGATTGGCAATCTTATGCATTGAAAAGAATATGTTGGAAAAGCTTGATTTTGAAGATGTTATTGAAGATTTTTCTTCTCAAAATGCTAGAAGCTCAAGAATTTTCCAATGATTGTTTGTACTTTTAATGTTTTTGGGTTTTGGATTGTAGATGGTGCAAAGGGAATCAAGCAGCTATTTGCGTATATTGATAAAGGGAAAGCATCATATATTTGCACATTGTAATGGGGTGGACTCTTACTGGCTGCCTATTTGTGAGGAAGTAGGCTCCAGGCAGATTTTGGACCCTTCCAAATTTGCTGCAACCATTTCATATATTGTTAGATTTTGGACCCTTCCATAGTTACTATTGTAATTTGTTTTAGTTGAAGACATTTGTGAGTTACTTTTAGTGGACGTTTTGTGTCCTACTTTCTTTCTTTCAAGTTTTATGTCTTTAAAAAATATGTATGTCGTTACTTATTGTAGTTTCTTTGTCCATTTGTGCTACCATTTGTTACTTTTCTTATGTTATTGTATGATTCTTTGTGCACACCAAAAAGAGAGTGATGCCACTTAAACTCATGTGATGAAGCCTGAAGCTAGAAGCCAATCATAAGGGAAAGGGTTTAGTAATTTGAAAAAATACTTAGTTTTAATGTATCTAATTTAATTTAATTTTTTTTGATTTTTTTTACGGAGATATGTCCTACTATAATGCATACTGCCTTTTTTATTCACATGCTCTAAGCGCTATGTACAAACTTAACCGGTCCACCCGTTTTCAAAAAGACCCGTTAAGCCCCAACTCGAATACTGATTTTTTCACACGAATTTATGTCGTGTTAACGGGTCATGTACAATATTGTTAGATCTAAATACAACAACGTTATTTTTAAATAATTGGAATATGTGCAGAAGAAAAACATTTGCTGAAAAATACATGCGTAGTTAGATGTAGGGTAATTAATACAAGTGTGGGTTTTTGAGTAGAAGGGAATTTGGCGGTTAGGGTTTTAGGAGAAAGTGGGACAGAACGAGCAAGCAAGCGACCTTTGCTTATTTTTGTTTTGCACTCCTTTTCGGGGGACTGAGGAGGCACCTTCGCCTTCACTTTAGACCTCACTCGCTTCAGCTGAAATTGCTGCTGTCTCTTTGTATTTCTGCCCCAACAAAACCCTAGAGGTAAACTGAACCTCTCTCTTTCTCTCTCTCTCTCTCTCAATGAATTTACTTTGACACCATGAAAACGAAAAGAAGATTTGGGGTTTTCATGTATGATTGTTTGTTAATGTCTTATTTAAGGTCCGATTGCTAGCCACATTGTCTTGGATGGTTTCCTGAAACCCCTTTTTCTTTTATTTATGTTTGGGTTGTCTGCATGTCCTTCTGTTAGGTCTGCTCTAAATGTATGGCGTTTCAGGGTTTGCCCAAAACATGAAATTTCTGAAATGTTTAAATTTTAGCATGATTTTCTATGTTCTGTTTGGTAACGTAGAAAAAGGAAAAGATAATCGAAGGGTTAGTGTTGTTTTCTAAGAAACCCAGAAGGAATTAACAAAGAGGAACTTGTTAACGTGCCTCTTTTGAGCCAAGGGGTTCCATTACGTGTGTAACTCAGCCTAACGTTTAAACATTTTCTTCTGTTTCTTGCTCACTATAAAATTTGTATTTGCCCATCTATGGTTTACTGAAACGGGGCCAGAAGAAATAAGTACAATATGAGAGCTGTTATTATTCAACTGAAAACATTCGTAATAGTTGCAGTTATGTTTTCTGCTTCATTTTCGGATTTTCTTGTGGTTCCTAGTTATATATAATATTACTAAATGCGTTGTTACTTTCGTAATTCAGTATGACTAGACAAAACAAAAAGCCTTTCAAATGAAATTCAGTTTTCCCTTTCACACATTTTGTTTTATGTTTTCTGTTTTTCCTCTCCTAATTACAGAGAGGAGAGAGATTTGGAAGAAAGGAGGAGGAGATGAGCCATGAGAGAGAGACAAAGAAGTAATAAGGACACATAAAGAAAAAAAATGTTTATTGGTTTTAATTTTAGTTTATAATCTTCTCCTGTCTTTCTTGCTTCTATCATCTCTCTTCACTTTTTCCTTCTCTATCTACAACTAAGAAACTAAGAAACAAAAAAATTCAAGAACAACTCCGTTATGGTTCTTTGTATGTGTTTTAATCTATGTCAAGCTTTTAAATGAGTCTGTTTTGGGACCTTATGAAATGCACTTGGTCAATTTTTTCGATTATCACTGTCTAACTAGTGGTTTGACAAGAGCATGATGTAAATTGCTCTTTTTAAATTGATGCATGTGCACCAGACCTAAATACAGTAATCTGTTGAGTCCCTGATCTTTTCCCATAAGAGCAAAAATGTTTCAGAATAGAGTTATTATATTGAGGTTTGCCTAATAAGCTGTCTAGCGCTGGTTGAACACCAGTTGGATTCGTGTTTAGATTTTTAGAATCCACTAATCCACTTATTTTTTTCAGAAACTTAACTTGGTAGTTTAATTAGACTTTTAATGGTCCAGAGCATTCGTTCTCGTTGCATGTGCTTCTGTTACTGGCAATTCAGCTGAGAGACACCCAGATGGCACAGTGGGGTACTCGTCGTAGGCGAGTTAAATTCCTTGGCCAACATGAAGAAAACAAACCCCAAATTTCTTCCAGCATCACTGAGGAAGAAAATTCAACAGATGAATTTAAAGTAGCTGTGAAAGCTGAACCTCTCGAAATACCAGAAATCAAGAAGAGGAAGCGCCTCAGCCTAGGCAAAGGCAGATGGACAACTAGTAGCTCTAAAGGTAGGACAAAGAAGCGTAATAATGTGACTGAAAGATGGACAGCTGAAAGGTAAAACCTATATCACTTTTTTGTTGATGACTCTGGTGGTAAGGCATTTTGATATCACAACAAACTAAATACATATGCAGGTATAAGCTGGCAGAGGAAAGTATGATGGAAGTTTTGAAGGCTGAAGGTGCAACTTTTGGAAACCCAATTTCCAGGCTAGAACTCAGATCGTTAGCACGTAAGCGAATTGGTGATACCGGGCTGCTCGATCACTTACTGAAGCACATTGATGGTAAGGTGGCACCGGGTGGGACTGAGCGGTTTCGGCGGTGGTTCAACACCAATGGAACAATGGAGTATTGGTTGGAGAGTGCTGATCTGGTTAACATTCGTCAGGAAGCTGGGGTGCATGATCCTTATTGGATTCCACCATCTAAGTTGATGCCATGTGGTGCCTCCTCAGAAGATTCTGTTTCTGCTGGAGAATTGAAGCTACTCAAGGCAGAAGTGGATAAAATGAAGAGGTAGATAGAAACTTTATAGACCAATTTCTAACTGAAATAGGTATCCCTAAATAATTTGTCTCTTGTATTAAAAGTGATATGCAGGAGCTGCTGTTATCCAAGAAGCAAGAGAAAGACCGAGCCAATCAGGTTGAGTTGAATGTTAAACAACGTTGTAGCTACATTGTAATTTGATATTGGACTGCTGCTCGAATAAAACCTCAATTGAAGTGTTTGTTCAGCAGAATATGCTTGAGGATTTGATGAAATGGAAAGCTCAGACTGAGCAAAGCTTGAAAGTGATTTTAGGTTCTTGGAAGGGTATGCAGGTATATGAATAGTATATTATCATCACTGATTCAAAGTCTGATACTTTAGAAGATTAAAAAAAATATCTAATGGAAATCATAGTTGTTGGTTCTCATGTTTTGGAAAATACATCTAGTTGTGTTCTGATTGTCAGTTTGGCTCCTATGAAATCTCGTTTTCTTTTCTACAGGACAAGTTTGAGGAATTAATGATGTGGAAAGCTAAAGTTGAGCAACAGGTAGCTGAAATGACTAATGTCATGAGTAATATGCAAGTACCAAAGCAATACCCTGCCACCAACCCTGAAACATCTGAGCGATGGGAAGATTGGCTAGAGAGCACCAACCTCGATAATTTTCAGGGAAATGAACTTGTGCCTTGGTTTGAGAGCACGAATCTGGTTAATGCTGAGGAAGGAGTTATAATCCAAGATCCCTACCTAGCCCCGCCACTTAGATCAAAGCATGGCGATAGCTCATTTCCAGACCCTTTTTGCAAAATCAAGGAAGAAATTACTGAAATGGAGAGGTAACGAATGAAAACTAAACGAAAAGTCAAATCATAAAAATTTCTTACAACTAATCTGAGAGGTGTTCTCATTCTGCTGCAAGAAACAGAGATGTGCATGAGCTGATACCAAGGAAACAAAAGGAATATCAAGCTAATGTGACCCCTGATTCTTCTGCTACTGCAAATTCAAAGTCAGAGCTTGATAATTTGTTTATGTTTCAGGTGATATGCTGACAACAGACAAATAGAGGCTTGATATATGCATAAATACATGCATGTGTTGCTTATGTTTTATGTTGTTTTTTCTTTCTGGAATGACTTGATAAAGCCTCATTTGAAAGTTCCTTCCTGACAGGAAATGTTACAGGAGTTGTTCAATTGGAAATCTATGACGGAGCAGAAGCTGAGTGAGATGTCAAATTCCGTGAATGCCATCAAGCAGACATCAAAACTAATGAGTCCTCCACTCCCTCCGCAGCTGCCAGAAGATGGAAATCTGAGTATGGAATATCATCCTTGTTTCATGTTTTAGGATGGATGACTTTAGATTGGTAAGTACCATAGGATTAGATGTTGTATAGCTGCTGCCTGAAAACCCCATTCCAACTCTACTAAACCCAGTGAGAGACCCACTTCTAACCTACATGACGAGTCAAGTCAAAACCCTTCCTAAGTATTGCCGCCTTAATTTACTACCGACCTCTAGTTAAATGTGGCGTAAATGTTAATATACCGCTGATTATATTATATTATATTATATTATATTATATTATATTATATAGGTTTAGACCCTTTGCATTGCAAGGATGCACTTTTGCTTTCACATGCCGAATTACCCACAGGTGGACATATTTATGTAATGTGTTTATGTTATGACTGTGATAACTGATATGAAGCGTATTTTCGAGGTTCCCCATGATGTGTTTTTCTGGGTTCCCTTCCAATGATGTTTTTACTGATGGTAGATTTCTCTCTCTTCGAGAGGTATATGAACAATAGAAGAGTGCCAGCCAGCTTCAACAATCGGAAATCAGACCAAGGAAGTTCCACTTCAACCATTACGCTAGAAAATTTAATGGTCCCAAGTGATCATAAATAACCCACTATTAGCTTTGATTATATTTTAATTTTATTTGCCAACGAAATGGAATTTTATGCTTGATCAGAGCACTTCTACGTAACATATAACATACCGGAAGTCACGAGGTTAAAGACTAATTGAATCCCGAGTATATTTTAAGCCTAACCTCCTAGTTGAAAAGTGTTTGCAAATGCAATTGAGAAAACGCTAAGATTTCATAGGATATGCTTCCAAGAACAACATCTAAAGAGATGAGGCAACCGCCTACCACTTTCTTTAACAAAATTTATAGAAAAAAAAGACAGTACAAGATAAAAAGCCGTTTAACAACAGTCCTCATATGAGATATAGGCATCCAGTGCCACACGATGCAGCTCTGCATCAAAGTCGGCTTGCAACGACCGAAATACAGATTCTGCACCTCTAAGTTTCACCCACATCTTCTCAAGCTTGACCATTCTTTCATTTTTAATCCACCTCCAATCCACTACATGACTTGCTAAGTACCTCTCACAAGCTTTCATAACGTTAACAAACCCAACCTCCTCTTTCTTCTCCTCCACTTTCTCATGATCCGCACAGTCATTGCTTGTTTTCTTCTCTTCTCCAGACACCGAATTCTTCTTCTTCTTCTTCTTGATATGATGCTTTTTTTTCTTCTCAACAACTTGGTCATCTTCAGCAACATGAGCATCCTCATCAATTTCGGGTATTGCCTCCTTTTTCACATTCTTTTTCTTCATCTTCTTGGCCACGCTAGCATTGCACTGTAATCCTTCTCGGGGACGTTTTTCTTTTGCAGCAGCAGCAGCAGCAGCATCAGTAGATGATGGTGACTTCTTCTCGGTGTTTGAAGCAACATTTTTAGTTTTGTTCTTCTTGGGGTCGAACTGGATCACCTCTTGAGCAGAATTGTCATTGGACTTGGCACTGGATTTGAATTTAGGTTCGGCATCTGTTTCGCACAAAGCATCGAACTGATTATCTTCATCACATGTATCTGGTATGATTGTATCCTCTAGTTGAAGTTGAAGTTGAAGACGATGACCAGATGAACCACCAGATTCATATCCATCAAAAGATGGAGTGTCGGGGTCAATGGGAGCAACTGCAAGAGCAGCCATGGATACTTGCAAGTTGGTGCTTTTCTTGAGTTATGAGGCTATATATGCTTACTTTACTTCAGCTCTGTATATGATTTTCTGTATAAAACCAACACTTATTTATATATCATCACTTGGAGTAGAGGGTGGGAGTTGCAAAACAATAAGGCGCCAATGTGATGTGTTCATCTAACGAGGCAATCAGCCATTTACTTTTGTCTCATTTTTTTTATGATTTACCCAAAAGCCAAACGAATAGTCACATCAAATTGATACAAGATCGGATTTCCCGAGAGAAATATCAGCCTAAAATTGTTTCATTTATTTCCAATTCTAAATTCCCGAGAGAGATATCAGCCTAATCCTTTCTCCCTCGAAACTCATATCATTAATTAACTGCATCTTTATTTATTTCAATAATAAAGTCGTGCGTTAAACCTCTAAACTTAGAAGCAAAGCAAAATTGTATCCATATCCACCATAATGAACTTTTGAAGAGTCCACTTTAATCGAGGAAAGAAAACGAAGAGAATGAAAGTTAACATAGGAATTCCCGACAATATGAATACGAAGGGGTGTTTGGTTTCGTGGGAAATGGGAAATTAAATGATTTCCCAAGTTTGGTAAGCCCAAGTATAAATAATAATTTTCCGGGTATATGGGAAAATGAAACCGGCCACGCCCTTGTTATGATCTTAAATGTTGAAGATAAGTTTTCTTAATTTTTCTAAGATATGTTGAAGTATTTAGTTCTCTCTCTTCTTGTACAATTTCTTTAATATACGAGAGAAAAAAAATGAGGTAGAAGAAAATAAGTAGAAAAAAGAGATGGCAGGGTTCTCAATGTTTTTGGCATTGGGAAGCAAGTCAAGTTTTAACCTGGAGAAAGCAGTGTGCAACCATGGCTTCTTCATGATGGCTCCCAACCGTTGGATTCCATCTTCAAAAACACTCCAACGTCCACTGAGACTTGCAGACTCAACTACTTGTGTCACCGTTTCGATCTTACATCCGCCTAATCGGACCTCTCTCCTTGTTCGAGTTCATGACATTCAAAACGTCTCATATACAGATGAACGTGCTATACTGGTATATTTTTATCTTATATATAATTGGATTTGGATCCTTAAGAAAGCATGTATGTACTTATATATTTTCTGTTGTTCTTGAATTTATTAGAACCAAGTGGCTCGAATGCTAAGGATATCTGAGAGAGATGAAATGGACGTGAGGGAATATCAGAAAGTGCATCCGGAAGCGAAAGAGAAAGGCTTCGGTCGAGTTTTCCGGTCGCCTACTCTCTTTGAAGACCTTGTCAAGTGTCTTCTTCTCTGTAATTGCACGTAAGTATAATATTACACGTGTTTCTTTTTCTTACACATGCATGCACGTAAGTGTAACAAATGAGAGATTTTGACACTTGACAGGTGGTCGAATACATTGAAAATGGCTCGAGCTCTCTGTGAGCTTCAATTTGAGCTAAGTAATAATAAAGCTTCAGCAAGGTCGGGACAAAAGAGGAAGAGAGAGACGTCAAATACATGGCCATGCAAAGTTATAAATCAAATGGATGGTGGGATTTTAGGCAATTTCCCAACTTCAAAAGAACTCGCTGGCCTTGATGAGAATACTTTAGTCAGCGAGCATAAAGTTCTTGGGTACAGAGCAAAACTCATTCTAAAACTTGCTAGAGATGTGGAACGTGGGACGATACGACTTCATGAGTTTGAGAAATCCCTCGACGACATGTCGTTTAACCAGGATCAAGTGTTTCGGAGACTCATGAAGATCAAAGGGTTTGGTTCATATGCATGTGCCAATGCGTTGATGTGCATTGGATATTATCAGCACGTTCCACTCGATACTGAAACTATAAGACACTTACAAGAGGCCAGTTCAACAAAACATACTCTTTACTCTTTTATTTATTTATTTATTAATTCCTAATTAACACAATTATTCTTTTAAACTTGGTAAAATCTTTTTTTATTTTCAGGTTCATGGGAGGAAGAATTGCGACAAAAAGACCGCCAGAAAATATGTGGCAGAAATTTACGACAAATATGCACCATATCAGTGCTTGGCATACTGGTATGCATATGCTTTTAGATATATGCTCTTGTCAGAAGATGAGATTAATTTTTATGTTGTCATAATGTGAATCTGATTTAACTTGGATTAGTGATCAAATTCATAGTCTAACAACTTAGACCTTCGTCTATCAATAAAAATTTAAACATTTTGTACGTATATGTAATTTATTTGTAAATGCCTTCCATAGATTACTAGTGAACAAGTTTCAACTTCCACTCAATCGGTTGTTTTTTAGGTTGGAGCTCTTGGATTTCTACGAAAGAAAATTTGGGAAGCTAAGTGAATTACCCAGCTCTAGCTATGAAACAGTGAGCAGCAGCAGGGACGGAGCCATTTACAAGTCTGCAGTGACCTTGACGCCCTCTCTCCTTTCACAACCCTCTGAACATGTATAGAGTATAGCCGTAGATTTTAGAAGAAATTCCCGTAATTTTAAACATGGTCTCAAGTCTCTAAACTTGCCATCATTATTGCAATGAAACCAATGAACAAGACGTCACCTTAAATTGAAAGCCAACAACATGTTTTTTTGGGGTCAAACGTTGGACATGAAAAGCCAACATCATTCTCTACAGGTTGGACACATGAAAAGTTTTGAAATTTTCTGTAAGCTATTATTTCTATCAATAATTGGGGTGGTATGTGTGACTTTTATGGCATTTATAAACGTGCCTACAAAATTGTTAAGCAACAATAATTTACCTATCTTTTCAAGTAAACTACTTTTTAGGTCTATATTTTTCAGGTTATTTATTTTTCCAGGCATGTAGATTAATTTACCTGGGTAATTTTTTTTTTTTTCAGGTAAATTATTTTGTAGGCACCTATAGTTTTAGAGGGACTTATTTACCCGTCCACACTATTTAGCTAAACAATAATGTTAAGGAAACCAACTATTATACCAACTAATGTGACATATGACATGACAATCCATGTCACTAACTCACTTGCCACATTATCTATTTTTAACTTGCTTAATTTTCTATTTTATCCTTTTTTTTAAATCATTTATTTTTTTAAATTTTTTTTTTTTTTTTTAGTATTTGAATCTCCATAGCTAGATAGCTGCAGCGACACAGCTTCTATAGTGCAGTAACCACCACAATATGCTGCCATCACCAGCCACTTGCAACCATCAATCTCGAATCCAACTCATCGCCCATCATAATTTGTTTATGTGCTATTTGAATCATATTAAAGCTCTTGATTGAATCAATGGAAAATAACAATTAAACCCTTGAGATTTCATTGTGAGATATGAGGTTTCCATTGATGATCAACAATTTTTTTTTGGAGGAACTTTCAGTCACCAAAAGCAACCCTTTTGGACCCACGAAGAATTGAAACTAATTTAACAATTGGGGCAAAATAAAATGATTAATCCCACAAGCTAATGATACACGACAATCACAAATTGTTCTTAAGTTCGTGACTTGATTGTGTTTTTACTATTTGGCTTATTTGGCTTTGGAAGCACACAAATAAACAAAACTTGTCATTGTCATGATTTTTTACTATAATATTCAGGGATATTTGTAGAAAATGTCACCTGAATTTATACATTTGTTTCAATTTGTCACCTTAAAGAAAAATTTAAGTGAAATGTCATCTTCAGTTTTCAAAATTCATGATTTATCACCTGACTTTAACATATCCAAATTTCCATCTATTTTGAAGAGTATTTTAGTCTTTCCAATATGCAAATTTATGTTTTTTTTATTCTAGCAATTTGCAAATTAATGTGCCAAATATATGCGTGATTTAATTACAACTGTTGCAACCTTCTGCTAAGCCCAAAGCATATAACATGCTCCCGTAAGAGCATCTCCACCCATAAGGGCTAAGTATAGGGCAAGGGCAAGCAAGGGCTGCCACTATTCACATGAATAGTGTCAGCCTTGCTATTTGTGGTTCCACCCATGAGGGCTAAGTCTAAGACAATTACTATTCACTTAAATTTATTTTTTATTTTTTATACTTAAACCATTGATTTTGATAAGCTTTTCGGATAAGATTTTCTTTTCCCAATTAAGTGTTAATATTTATCGTAAAATTCTCACCTAAAAATCAAGATAACATTTTTGGATAAAATTTTGAAAATTAAATTTGGTGTGGAAAGTGAATAATATTGGTAGGTATGTATAGAAAAAATTTCCAGAATTTTTTTAATTTTTTAATTTTTTTTTCAATTTCTTTTAGCCAAAAATTGGACAACCATTGGATTGTGCAAAAATTTCTGATCAGAGGCTCCAGGAGAAGCCACGTGGCTTGTAACCATTGGACAATGTGGGCTGGTGGGTCCAACAGTAAAAAAATAATTGAAAATCATTTGCTGACATCAGCAACCCGCGGGCAACAGCTCAGTCAATTTCTGCTTGTGGGCTTGCCCGGGCTGGTGGGTCCCATGGGCCCGGGCTGTATTTCCTGCGCTGGAGCCGCATTGGGCTTGCTAGGGGGGCCTTTTGCCCAATTTGATAGCAGCGCTGGAGCTGCTCTAACCTCGCCAACGGGATAGGGGTCCACTGCGATAGGAAATGAAGGGCGTGACGTTGTTGTTTAGTCGTCCATGCTTCCAATTTCTAAAATTAAAACTGACTAAGAAATATAAAATATAATGTAACACAAAATCAAGTGAGGTTCATAATAAATCTCTATTACTTGTACTATGGCTAAAGAATATTTATTACTAATATATAAGCTTAATGACGTGTTTATTATTCCATAATCCGAACCAAAATCAGAAAAAAAAAAAAAAATCACATGTTTTTAACCTTTTTAAGGTATGTTTTATTTTTTTAAAGTAAAAGTAAATGTTTTAAAGAATCAATGTCAACTTACCAGTTATGAAGAGAGAGAAAGAAGTTGTAGTTTTTATTATTGAGTTTGATGAAGCTGTTGGAGAATATTTTAATTCCTCTACCCTACCATGTTTGTTTGTTTTTTTTTGGTCGAACCTACCATGTGTGTTTTGGTAGGTCGACTTGATCCTTTTTGTTTATGTATGCATGTATAGCTTTTGCTATAGTTGTTGAGAAATAGTTGAATAGGGGTTTCAAACTTAATTTCGATGTGACAGAAGTAAATGAGAGTGAAAGTTGTGGAAAGATAGAGCCAGCTAACTCCATCTCAAGTTCTAAACGAGGAAATTTAAATTGAAAACTGAACAATTTACAACTCATAGATTGCTACGAAATTAACTTGATTTTTTACCATCATTAAAGAATACTACAATATTATGGCAATGAAATAATATAACATTCATTGTACACTCAATAGATTTGTCCAAAAAATATTGCTTATTTAATGTTTGTTTTTTTAGGACCTTTCCTATTGAGAAGGGCGATAGCATTTGTCAAAAGAAAAAAAAATACAGAAAATAAAATCATAGAAAATGGGCGGACCAAGGGACATGGACAAAGATTGCAATAGTCTCAAACTGTTAATAAAAATGAAAGTATTATTGAGAAATACGTATGTATATGTATAATATAAATATTAAATAGAAAAATACGCAATTCTTTATAGGAATAATAACTCTGAAAAATTAGAAGGAAAAAAAATCACAAGAGGACAATAGAGACTTAGGTAATGGCCTACGAGTAATAGATAATGTTTTAAACTACTCTTATTTATTTAAAATTAAAATGGACACACATAAAAAGTATAGCCACCCGGCTATACTATTAATTTGAATAAATATTAAAAAAACAGAGTGTAGCGGCGAGACTATATTATTTATTTAACAAAAAAAGGCCTATTATAGCCGCATGGTCGTACTATTTATTACAAAAATGATAATTTTGGCAATTTACAATTGAAAACGTCCGTCGTTATGTAATATTTTACAATAATTTATTTTAATATTTTAATGTAAATTATTTTTATTCAATAATATGTTGAAATTATGTGTATAATACGTGAAGTTTGTGTGTATTATTGAAAATTTTGTATTAAAAAAAAAACGTGTATTAAACATGAAAAATACCTACATACAGGTATTTGCTGTTTTCTTTTTATACAAAAACAACTAGTATTTTACCGAGTCTATAAGACATGTATGGAAAACGGAAGTATTATTGAAAAATGCATACGAACGTGTATAATACGAGTATTTAACATGAAATATATGGATAAAAACTATGGAAAAAATCACCATGAAGTATTATACGAGTATTATATGGAAAATGAAGGTATTATTGAGAAATATGCATGTCCATGTATAATACGAGTATTAAATAGAAAATACTAAATTCTTTATACGAATAATAACCCTGGAAATACTATTAATATGATTAAATATTTTAAAAAAAAGAGTATAGCCGCTCTGCTATACTATTAATTTGAATAAATATAAAGAACGGAGTATAGCCGTTCGGCTATACTATTATTTTCGAAAAAAAAAAAAAACAAGTAGTCTAGCCAATCAGCTATTCAATTAAATTGAATAAAAATTTAGAAAAACACAGAGTGCTATACTATTAATGTAATAACCCGAACCTAAATTAATATTTAATTATTAATTTATTCAAGTAAAAGACAATTTTACCGTGAGAATATTTTAAACCGTGAGAATATTTTAATGGTTTAAAAGTTGACTTTTTGTTTGGGAAGGAATCTGGGATTTCATTACACCGTTACAGAGCACATCAAGATGAGTCCGTAGACACGTAATGGGCTCAAATCGGAGTTATAACGAAGAAGTTACGATCAAAAGAAGTTTAGTGGCACAATCGTAATTTTGGCGAAGTCAATTTTTTGAAAAACCAGAATTTCTGTGGGCCACTTTTTGGCTGGTCCTAGAATCCTAAAATCATCCCCATGCCGTTCCGAGCACAAAGTATGCTCGGATATGAATTTGGTTATCGTTTGAGCGTCGATCAGATATCGCATATTAGGCGTTATCCAGGTTCGATATGTTTAGCCCATTGGATCAATCCCAATTTAAAATATGTTGATCTAGGCCTAGGCAACCCTAGGAGCATGTAGGAATTTGCGGATTGTGAATCGGAGTCCCGGATGCTCTGATTCAATAATTCAAAGTTTAGGATAAATGATAATCGTCCAATCAGGCGATCCGACCGTTTGATTCGGACCAAACTGGTAGGACATGTCTATTAAACCTTGTTGAACACCATAGGAACTTTTGGATCGGAAATTGGAGGTTGTAGGCCCCACGGGCCCGGGTGACCAAGATTGGGTAGTTTGACCCCTCGTTTGACCGTGACCGAGGTAGTTTCACCCTTAGAGAAGTATTAGAATGATCATGTAAACGAGCCTTGACCGTTATTTGAATTATTTTGGGGTCTTTATGGAATTTATGTGACAGGACTCAAATCAAATTTCGCTTTAGAATTTGAGTCGAACCCTATGCGTGTCCGACACGTGGCAAATGTCGGGCACAAAAGACCTATTTGCCATTTTTCTTAAAATTTTGACCTTGACTTCTACCGAAATTTTGGCAGAGTCTCCCCTATATTTTGTTCAATCCCAAAACTTACACCTGTCAAAACGAGCATAATTATCCAACAACCAACAGCCCGCACTTCAATAAACATGTCAAAAGTTCCATTCCCGCTCTAGGGCAACATATCATAGCAATTTTAATAGTTTACGGATCACTTAATTATTTTACTTACCAATACTTTTGAACCAAAAGGCACGGAAGTCAAGATGGCCCGGTGGTGGATGTCTTGCCCATGCTACAGCCTGGGGGCGCAAAACAGTTGAAAGTATGAGTGGACAAAAAAATAAGGTTCCAGAAAACAATTTTGCGAATATAATAACCCCCACTGTAAAATAATAGTAATAAAAGCTGGATATGTAGAATGCGCTTGAACTATGCTATTAATATCGAGAAAACTTGCATAAAATCACAGTAATTAATCCTTGCCTAAAAGCACTGAAATTCAAAACTTGCCTAAAAATACTGAAATCAAACCTGCATAAAAGCAATGTACTCAAAACTTGAATCAAAGCACTACAATCAATCAAAACTACCACTCGAATGTACCCCTGTAAATCCTTCAATTCCCCTGGCAGGTCTCGGCGTCACAGTCTATCCGAGCCGCAAACTGGCAGGATTCAGGGGACTATAGTCAGCCTGGTCTGCTGGCAGGTCTCGATGACACAAAGTCGACTCGAGCCGCCCTGTCAGGATTCAGGGGACCGTAGTCAGCCTGATCCGCAATCCTGACAGATCTTGGGGACACAAAGTCAGCCGAGCCGCAAATCCTGGCAGGTCTCGGGATACCAAGTCTGCCGAGCCGCAAATCCTGGCACTCACGGTCCGAGCGTCCCCGAAATTCGTGAGGCAATGTCAAGTGCACTGACAGAACTGTAAATAGACTGGATGTCTGTGGACATCGGGAGACGCCTCCGACCATATTTCCAAGCTTACACCATCCATGTCTTAACCAACCAACCGCTCCGACAGGTGTTGCAGAAGCCAGAAACTTCTGGGCGACTGGTTAAATGGGCTATTGAACTTGGCGAGTTTGATATTCATTACAAACCCCGCCCGGCTATGAGGGGGCAGGCNGTTGCTGACTTCTTATCTGAATTCACNGAGCCCCAAGCTTCTGCAGCTACCNAGCTCATAACTGAACCCAATCCCTCTC
>NC_047653.1:24075523-24075591 GCF_902201215.1 Prunus dulcis | reverse complement strand
ACCAAAAACACTCTCGACCTAACCCAGCCCCTGTGGACCTTATTCGNGGATGGCTCTTCTAATGCCCA
>NC_047653.1:24075088-24075238 GCF_902201215.1 Prunus dulcis | reverse complement strand
GCAAGTGCCGCGCTCAGAGAATAGCCATGCCGATGCACTAGCCAGGTTNNNNTCAGCCTTGGAGCAAGGAATGGGTCGCCACATCCACATCGAGTTTTTGGCCCAGCCCAGCACACAAGCCCCACTCATCTGCACTATTGATCACAGCCC
>NC_047653.1:24074806-24075076 GCF_902201215.1 Prunus dulcis | reverse complement strand
CCCCATCCTCCAGTTCTTGCAGAACCAAACACTACCGGCTAACCCAGCCGAGGCNCGACGCGTTCGCCATCGCTCTGCCCGTTACCTGATCATTAACGGCTCCTTATATAAGCGGGGCTTCAGCCTTCCTTNCCTCCGATGCCTGACTCCAGAAGAGGGTCACTATGTCCTCCGAGAAATCCATGAAGGCATCTGCGGTAACCACTCGGGCGCACGCTCGCTAGCCCATAAGGCAATCCGCCAAGGATACTTCTGGCCTTCACTCCACAC
>NC_047653.1:24074554-24074767 GCF_902201215.1 Prunus dulcis | reverse complement strand
GCGATTTGCCAACATCCCACAACTNCCGGCTGAACCGTTGACTGCCATGGTCAGCCCTTGGCCATTTGCCCAATGGGGACTGGATCTCATTGGACCTATGCCAGAGGGCAAGGGCCANGTCAAATATGCAGTTGTGGCCGTNGACTACTTCACCAAGTGGGCTGANGCCGAGGCCCTGGCCACTATCACNGCGGCTCGCATCGAATCTTTTGT
>NC_047653.1:24074214-24074534 GCF_902201215.1 Prunus dulcis | reverse complement strand
GCTTCGGCATCCCCAACTCCATCGTCACCGACAATGGCCGGCAATTTGACAATGCNAAATTCAAACAATTTTGTTCCAACCTCAAGATTCGTCTATGCTTCGCCTCCCCAGCCCATCCTCAGTCCAATGGCCAGGTCGAAGCCGTGAACAAAATTATCAAGAAGACCCTCAAGACAAAACTTGACAAAGCCAANGGCTGCTGGCCAGAACTACTCCCGGAAGTACTCTGGTCCTACCGCACCACCTTCCGCACATCCACGGGTGAGACNCCATTCTCCCTATCATTTGGAACCGAGGNCGTGGCTCCGGTAGAGATTGGC
>NC_047653.1:24074042-24074197 GCF_902201215.1 Prunus dulcis | reverse complement strand
GTCCACTTACGACGCCACGGCCAATGACGAGCAGTTGGCACTCAACCTCGACTTCATTGACGAGCTCCGGGACCAATCGAGNATGCGCAATGTCGCGTACAAACAACGCATCGCCAAATACTACGACTCCCGAGTCAAGCCCCGTGCTTTCAAAA
>NC_047653.1:24073645-24074023 GCF_902201215.1 Prunus dulcis | reverse complement strand
CAAGGTTTCCTTGGCTACCAAAAATCCCNACGAAGGTACCCTCGGCCCTACATGGGAAGGTCCTTANGAGATTATCAAAATCTGCCGCCCCGGCACTTATCAGCTTCGCGANNNNACAGGCAAGACGCTGCCTCANCCGTGGAACGCTGACCACCTCAAGTACTANTACAAGTAAACATATCTAGACCCTAAGGCAATACTTTGGTCTTGATTATTTACTATAAGGTAGAAGTACGGTATCTAGACCCTAGATCACTTGGATATCTAGACCCTAGATCATTTGTACCTTCTGCCTTTCGGCATCTATTTCAATAAAACGCCTGACTACGGCTCATTCTCATGCACTCATTGTTATTATCTTTACTAACACAATTGATA
>NC_047653.1:24056350-24073623 GCF_902201215.1 Prunus dulcis | reverse complement strand
AATGAAAACACCCTTGCTCCAGGCAAGGACAGTGTTCATACATAACCAAAATAAAAACAACCTTGCTCCATGCAAGGCAAAATGTTCCAACAAAATAAGCTAGAGTACAAAATAACTATAATACATCACGAAGGCAACGCCTTCAGGACTCGGTCGACGGGGCATCCTCGGTAGCCGGCTCCGCCTCAGGTGTCGGGGCACTAGCATCAGCAGGAGGGGTCTGGGCAGGAGGCTCGCCACTGGTGTCAAAGTTAATCTCCAGCGAGGGGTTGAACCTCACCAACCTATCTTCCCAGCGAAGCTGCTCATCAACCAGCCGATCCATGATATAGCTCTTCAGCTCCTCTGAGGATCGGAAGGACTCGATCACCTCGACTCGGGCAGCAGCCACCTCCTCGGCCTTCGACCTCTTCAGCTCCTCCACCTCCTTGGCCAGGGCCGCCTTTTGCACCAGCAAGGCGTTCTTCTCTCGGATGGCCTCCTGTGCCTCCGCCACTTTGCTCTTGGCCTGCTCATCTCGCCTCTTCAGCCTCTGGATCTCCTTGTCAGCCTTGGCCATGCTGACGTACATCTCGCCAAAGGCCTGCCAAAACAAAATCATGTTAGTCAATCCATACAAGAATAATCCAACACAAATACAACCAAAAAGGGCCTAAACACTTACATAAGCAGATGTGAGGATCGTCTTCTGGGCCCGATCAATGAAAGAAGAAGCTGGAGTCTTTGCAAGAGCCTCAGGGTCGCTCTTCACGCCTTCCAGGAAGACGTTCACTAAGGGCACCTCCTGCCGGTGCATAGCCAGGTTGACCTCCTTCTTCTGCTGGCGAAGCCTGCCGAAGTCAACCTTCTCTACCCCTTCAGCAAAAACATCCTCCATGCCGAAGGGTAGCTTCGGCGGTGCCTGCAGATCAAAGGGCGGAAGTCTCGGCCCCGAGCCCATCACATGCTGATGAGCCTCCTCTATGGCTTTCCTCTTCCCCAGCACGTCCGCGACCCGACCCTCATCATCATCCCTGGGTCGTTTTCCAGCACTCTTCTCAGCCTTCTTGGCCCGCGACTCCCTCAGCCGCTTCTGCATCTCGGCCTCATCAATGTCAACGGCCACCTTCGTGCTCCCCCTTATGATGCCAGCCACTGTCAAAACAAACAAAACAATTATATTAGTCAAACTCACAAAGGTTCAGCACACAACCAAAAAGACAACCCAGGTACTTACTTCCTTGCAGCAGTCCGGACTCAAACAAATTCTTCTGAGTGACTAGGTTCCCGCACTCACGCTCAGTCTCTGATAGCTGCGCCCTCACCCACTCAACCTCGTCTTCTTGCTCCTTGGAGATAGGGCCCCACTTCACTGAACCTGCATCAAGAGTTAGAAACTACTTAGCCATTTACACTGGTACAAACAAAATACAGAACCAACAATAGGAGCCAAGACAATACAATCAAGCAATAGACAATCTTAAGGGATGGGGCCAAGGACCTATAGACTGGAAGTGGGTAGGAATGTGCTGGACAACGCTCTTCCCTGGAGGACACTCCCAGTCCCCATAAGCCATGCACCACCTGTTCCTCCAGGACTTTTGCGTTGTGGGCTTGTGTCCAATAAAATAGCCCCTCTCCTTAGCCTTTCGGCAATTGGCCTGTACCCAGCCAAAATTCCCCTGCTGCTTCGAGATGGAGTACAGGTACATGAACTGCTCAAACGTTGGCTCCCCTAACCCAGCCAACCACCAAGCAATATACACCCCGTGAAGAAGAAGCCAAAAGTTGGGATTATACTGCCCCGGCGCATACCCCAACTTGGCCAACATCATCTGAACCCACGGATGAAATGGTAGTCTGAAACCGTGCCGATACATATCTGTGAAAATCATCACGGAGCCATCCGCGGGATATCTGACTACATCGGCCTCAGTCGGTAATCTCAAGCCCACATAGGCTGGCACATCAAAATCTTTCCGCAGCTGGGCCAATTTCGCTTCTGTAAGCGTATTCCGCCTCGGCAACGGAACACCGACCCGAATGTCTAAGCCCTCTGAAACCGAAGCCACGGCTATACCCACAGACCCTGATGGTGATGCCTGGTTGCTCGAACCCACCTCTTGCGTTTGAGGCAAGGCTAGAACCCGGTTTGCTATAGCCTCTAGCTCTATATAATTTCTCTGCATCTCCCTATATGCAGCTGGCCCAGAATCTTCGGATGGCTCAACCCTCTCACCCCCAGGCCCTATCATCCTACTTTCTATGATGCCTTCTACCAGACCCTCTGTCTCTGAACTCTCCTCTTCAGAACATATATACTGGCTGGGCTCTTCACTCTCAGTATCATCCCCACCAAAGGCAGGGGGGTCAAGACTCTCTCTATCAGAACTTTCAGACATCTACAAATATGCAAAAACAAAAAAAGGAACTAATGCACATGCGGAAAGGATCAAACCACAACAACAGAAATTTGACAAATCTTCATGCCAGGCAAGAATTCTACATGTTCATACATATTCAAAGTGTTCATCATGTTCATGCTCATGTTCATGCATATTCAAAGTGTTCTTCCCAAGCCTTCAACGTGTTCATACAAAACAAGACATTTCAATTCAAAAGTTCTAGCGAAATAAGGTCTAACCTTGTTCGTAGCACCACAATCTTCTCGCCGGAAATCACCTCCGCCACAAGCACCACCACAATCTTCTCGCCGGAAATCGCCTTTCCTCTCTTTCAACTTATCACAATTTTCTCAACTAAAGCCAAGTATGATGCCTTCACCACCCAAGTTCCTTTTTATAGCCAACTAAGGGTACCACGCCTCGATTCACAAGCAAACCCTAGCACCCTTTCATCTTCCCTCCTAAATCCCTTGTACCTACACACCATTTGAAATTCAATTTTCAAAATAAACAAAAATTGAGGGAAAATTTAGGGGCAAGGCCCGTGCAAAAACAAAGTGGAGCCCCAAAATTTTCATGTGTCCTAGCCTACTTCATAAAGCCCAATCCTACTACAAGGCTAGGCCCAAATTTAATCAAGAACCCAAGCCAATTCACCACATATCATGTATGGGCTTGCCGAACGGCAAGGCCCGGGCGCCAACAAATTGGGAGCTCACCTCACGGACACTACATACCCATGGATCAAAAATACTTGCCTAAGACAATAAATACGGAACCATCAGAATTTGAATGGCCTTGCCGAACGGCAAAACCCACGAAAATACATTGAAGGAACTCGAAAATACACCTTGAGCTGCCTTGCCATAGCTGCCGAAGCCAAATGCCCAGCACCCTTCGAAGCAACTGCCGTGCTCAATCACCAACTGCTGGAGCCGTGCTCAATCACCCTTGCCGAACGGCAAGGCTCATCCAACTCAAATTGGGCGCTATTTTCGTGCCTTGCTCCAGCTGCCGAAGCACACGACCTGGCCAAACACCTATCTCAGCCACCCGAATTTGCGAAGTACAAACGGTGCTGCTGACCTAGCCAATCACCCTTGCCGAACGGCAAGGATCCTCAAAATCAGAAACGGTGTTGCCGCCCTACCTTGCCGAAGACAAATTTAGATTCAGGGCCGCTGCCTTGCCCTGCCGAAGAAAAAAAATTCCCAAACACTAGGCGAGCGGCAAGGTCTCAAGCAAATCAAATCTTGCTCCATCCGCCTCGCTGCCGCGCCAAAGCCATGCTTGTCACCAGCTGCCGAAGCAAAACTGCCGAAGGACCAAGTCTGCCCGAAGCTTTACTTGCCAAGGCTGCCTAGCTCCTCCAGCTACCTTGCCGAAGCTCAGCCACCTGTAGCCGTACTCACCACTGCCCTACACCCTGCCGAAGCTGCACAGCCAGCTCCCCTTGCCGAAACCCACTGCCGAAGGACTGGCCAAAATCTGCAAAGGTACCAAATTCCTCCCAACTGCCCCTACAGATCGGTAGGCTGCAGCCAAATCCCTCCAAGTGTGCACGGCTTGCCGAAGTGTTCTTGCCGAATGGAACCTTGTATTCCCAGCCTGCCGAATGAGAACATGCCGAACGGCACTGGCTCATCACCTCATTTTTATACCACTCAAGAAACCCTAGCCTTCCTACATGCAGAAGCCCAGCTTTGGCCCAGGTCCAGCTTCCTACCGAAGGCCCAATCCAAAAAGGCCTAGCTCCCAATTCATTCAACACCAAAAAACAATACACATAAAGCTAGACCCTTGCCGAACGGCAAGGGCCATGGAGAAATTTTGGAGAGTCGAAAATTTTCAAAACGACCCGGCCCCCTTGAAGGCCTAGCTCCCGAGCTCAAAAAAAAAAAAATAGCTGGACCCTTGCCGAACGGCAAGGGCCATGAAAACAACTTTGTAGTCCTAAAATTCCTAAATGGCCCGGCCATTTCCACACAAAAAAAAAAAAACAAAAAAAAAGAGAAGAAATATTTGGCTAGACCCTTGCCGAACGGCAAAGGCCATGGACAAATTGTGGGGAGTCCAAAACTTTCACTCGACCCAGCTCCTTCGAAGGTCTGGCTCCCCCACGGACCCAGCTCCCATCCTATCTGCAACATGCCCAAGTACCCAGGTACCCAACTACCATGTGTTAACGCAACTCCTAGCTTGCCAACTTGGGGGACTAGGGAGGGCCCTGCGGCTCCCAATGAAGCTGGAATGCTCGGTTACAATTACAAGAACTCACAAGTTCCCAACCCAGAAGTTACTTCTCGACCGCGAACTTGGGGGACTACTGTTTACACCATAATGAACCGAGCAGACCCAGCATCAAAGCGACTAGCACCAAGGCAACCACGCCTTCTCCCATGCCGAAGGAAGACACACTTCCGAGGTCGAGCAGACCCAGCATCAAAGCGACTAGCACCAAGGCAACCACGCCTTCTCCCATGCCGAAGGAAGACACACTTCCGAGGTGCCAGACACCTGCCGAAGCTCCCAAATGCCAAACTTAATCTCCAGGACACGTGTCGCCACCACAACGGCTTGCACAAAGTCCCACATTGGAACTTTGTGCAAAGCTCCCACTTTCACTTCCCTATAAATAGGGAACAGTACCCAGGTAAAAAGGAGAACCATTCTCCTACTTTTACTGTTACTCTGCCAGAATTACTACTCGTAACTGACTTAGGCATCGGAGAGCCTTCGGCCGGCACCACACCGGTGTCCGAAGCTTAACGACTGCTTCTCCCATTTTATCTTCTGCAGGTTCCTCACCAACCCGTCTCACCAAGGGCCTCAGCCCTCTTCCCTGCTGAAGACCCAGCACATCTACTCACTAAGTTGGACTCAATATTAGCCGGGCCATTTTGAGCATCAACAGAGTTGTAAACATCTAAACCTATCATCACAACAACAAATTAACAACCCATTACAGCAGGAAAATCATTACAAATTGTCGAAATTGGCATGCTTACTTTCCCACAACAACAATATTAACTACAACAGATCATCACAGCAGCAGAATCAATTTGGGCAAGGAATCAAAGGATTCAACAGCATGCTCAGAAACCCATCAAAAGCCAAAAGTTGAAGGGATGCAAACCTGAAGAGAAAGGATGGAAGAACTTGCAGATCGGAAATCCCTCAGACGAACGTTGGACAGAGGATGAAAGATGGCTGAACCGACGAAGACCAGATGAGATGAGATGAAGACCAAACGAACAGCAAGATTTGCAAGGGGAAAGAGATATGAGAATAAGCTATGCAGGCTTACCTTGAAAGTACCCATGTCTGAGAATTAGAGAAGACGACTATGATCTCTAAGGCCTCTCTCTCTCGCACTTCTCTTCGATGAAGCGGCTTTGGTTTCTCTGAAACGAAGCGAACAGGGCAAAGGGCTATGTCGCTGTGCACCAGGGCAAAAAGATCATTGCACTGTTCATTAGTAAACATAATTAAGAGAGGAACCAGTTAGTTGGGGGCACAAACGTCATTTCACCATTGCCAACGAACAGTCTAGGAACAGTACTCGGGATTCAGTTTTAGTATATATATAATTTCTTTTCATTGGTCCAAAAAAGATTTGCCATAGTAACATATAGAATTTCCATGGCATATCTGGTGTTTGAAATTTCAGGGAAGCTTTGACGCAGAAGATTAAAGACACATACAAAGATATAATCGGGAGCGGCTAGAGCAAACCCGAAAAGTAATGCTGCTGAGGTAGGAGAAGAACTTGTGGTTGGTTTTTGAAGCTTATACATATGTGTATATCTCGCAGCATTGTTCATAAATATGTGAACATTCTTCATTTTGTTTGCATAAGCTTATTCTAACCACGGTTATAAATGTACTTTGTCTTCATTTTGTAATTCATATCATTACGTTTCTTATGTTACTTTAGAAGGGAAAGATCAAAGTAAATTAAGTAAAATAATATGCAGACTTTATGTGCAGTTCTGAGTCTGAAATATTTTCTTGCTTATAGATAAGAAACATTTGCCAATCTTTTATTAGGCTTGGAGTCTTAACATTTATTAGGCTTGGAGCCTTAACACTTTCATTCTAGTGTATGACTTTTCATATGCCTTGGTTACTTAAAGAACTCCATAACCCAAAAGTTACAGACAAAACATTCATATCTGATGCCACTAAATCCAGCACCAGTTGCCAGGGCCATGAGTTCTTGTTCACTCCTCTCCTTCCCTCCCGGAAATTGAGTCATCATAATCACATCAAGTTGGAAAGTGCTTTTCACAGCAGTGCTAGTATCTGGCATAGCTGGAAGTAGTTCTTCCACAACAATCACTTTTCCATTGTCTGGAATCGCTTTGTAACAATTCTTCAACAGCTTGAGGCAGTGCTCATCGCTCCAATCATGAAGTATCCACTACAAACAAATGTATCAGAAGACAAGTAGAACAGCTTCATATATATAGTTACCATTGTTAAACTAAAAGAAGAAAACCAAAAATTTAATTAATGCTTGAGAAATTCAAAAATTACCTTCATAAAAATGGCATCCCCACTTGGAACACTAGCAAACATGTCTCCTCCAACATGTTCCACACCTGCAAAAACAAAATTTAACTCCCATTTTATGCTGCACACTGCTTCCGATGAATCAAAAACTAAGATTTCACATTGAATCAAATAAATTAAAGTCCTACCAGGATAGGAAGGGGCATGATTTACGACATGGGGCAAGTCGAAATTGATACCCTTTATATGTTGATATCTAGATGTGATCAGATTAAGGGTCACTCCCAAACCACCCCCAACATCAACAAGTTGTGTGAGGTTCTTGTCTTCAAGACCCTTGTAGATATGAAGAAGTTTCTTGATGACAATGGCGGTGTGGTTAAACATTGCTGTGTTGAACACTTGATTAAACCTGGGGTCCAAACCTAGAAACTCAAAAGCTTCCATGCCATGGACCCTGTTAAATGGAATTCCTCCTTCAACAACTGCATCTTTCAGTTGAGACCTGTAGATTTATTATGTGTTGAAAGTTGGAGTTAGATACCCTATTAGTATTATAATTAGCACAAACTGTGTGGGTTGTTTCTTTGACTTGGGTAACTTAATAAAATTTGAATTACACAGGGCCTTTCTTCTATTATTGGGTGGACCATTTATAATTTTAATAGTTATTTATAATTTGACTTTAATTATGCCATTTTAAGGAATATGATTGTCTATAAATTTGGATATAATAACAATGAATATGTCTCCTTACACCCAAATTCGATGATTCTCTAGATTTCTAGTTTCTTCATTATACTAATTTGTTATTTTATATAATCATGTGTAATTAATGCATGTGCCAGTACATTAATCAAACTTAAATAGATAAAAAGGGTCAAGATCAGGGACACACAAAAAGATACACTTCTTGACACACCTTTTCGGCCTCTATATGTTTCTTCATCCAACGATATTAGAAGCTCATTTATTATTTTATTGGTGTCACATAGTACGAGACTATCTCTACAATAGGAGATAATTTTTTTTGCTACAAAGAGAAACTCTCATACAACGGGGATAACACTTTTTGCTATCCCTGGCTAATAACATAATGACACATAGAATAACTTATCAACAGCGTCATTGCATTAGTGGCCGAGAATAGCAAAACAATGCTATCCCGTTACAATAAAGTATTTTTCCTACATTATTGTATATTCTCTTTCCCCTCATTAATACCAACCATTTTCTCTCTCTAACTATTCAGAACAACCCTTTCTTCTGTCACCAATTTTATTTTCTTTCTTTAAAGCACACATTCCACTATGTAAAAGCAAGAAGAAGATGAAGATAATGTAATTTTGTGATTGCTTCTGCCAATAAAACCTTTGTATTAAGAAGTCCAAGCCCCACCTCACCTCACACAACTATTGCCTTCAACTTGTTTAAAAAACAGAATATAAAATGATCAAAGAGAAAGAGGACCCATTGAAATCACATAAACATATGTTATGTAACAACTTAGAGCTCGATTAGTACGTCAAACTGTACTAACTAACTGTTTTTATAAATATATGAATTGTTTTTTAAATATCATATTTTTTGAACTCTAAAAGCTGAAAAGGTATATTGAAAAGTGTGGCTTTTTGTGTATTCCTCCATGCCGACTCTATAAAAAATTAGTAATAAATGAATAAAGGAGGAAAGGAAAGAGGATAACTTAATTAGTAGCAAGGCCAAGAGGACTAAACTAACCAGCATCCCGCGACGACCTTGTCTTGAGCCAATGCCATCAAGGGGACCAAAGAACCACCTTCTTCATCATTCACAAAGTACTTGGATACGGGGCCAAGGCTATAGACCCTCTGAAAATCAGACGCACCATTTTCATCCTCATTAGCAGCAACAAGAGAGCAATGGAGAACAGAGTGGCTGGTGAGGAGCCTGAGGATCCTATCCATCATCATGGGTGCCTCAGAATTCTTGGTGCCAATCTTGGCTGCAATCTCAGACGAAGAGAGCTTGGCGCCTGGACCCTCTCTGGCTATGATGTCAAAAACGCCAAGCTCAATTGCTGATTGCAGAGATATGAACAGCGCAGAAGAACTCACCAATTGCATGGCATAGCATATGCTTTCTTCTTCCTCATCCTTCGTAATTTCATCCTCAGTCTCAACATGATTTATTTTGGGATGGCTTTTCCTCTCCAATGAAGAAGCCATTGTTGAAGATATAAAAGTCCCACGTCCAAAATTTACTAAATAAATTACAATTTATATAAGTGGCATATCTTCTGCGAAGGGAAAGATCAAAGTAAATTAAGTAAAATAATCTGCAGAGTTCATGTGCAGTTCTGAGTTTGAGTCAGGGGTGGTCCTACCCTAAGGGCAGGGTAGGCAGCCCCCTACTCCATTTTTTGCCAAACCAAAAATTACCCTATATCCAATACAATCAAATTTCTTCTGCCTACTCAAACCCAACCCACCAAAGGCAGTCCTACCCTAAGGGCATGGTAGGCAGCGTTCTGAATATTTACGTTCTGAAACTCATTGCTAGTGGAATGGGTTTACTTATAGCTAGGAAACATAACATACAATTCACCTGGCTCTAGTATATAATATTAAGACAATTGGAATACCAATTTAGTACTATATATTGTTAATATTTAGCTGAGTTGAGACTCTATATTGTATTTCAATTATTCGGACCGTTTATGTTTTAGGTGTTTCCTTAAATATTATCTCTGCAAAAAAAATAATTTGATTGCGAAGTTATTAATTCAACCACTTAATTAAATAGTTGTCATTTTAATGTTATTTTTGTTGGTCACAACTACATGTCTTAATGTTTTCAACATCAAGTTATTTCGAGAATCCATCAAGACTTCTACCTAATATGTTATCTTAATGTATCATCAAGGATGGTAGGCGGAGCTAGAGTCTAAATATTAAGGGGACCAATAGTTAAAAAAGATATTAAATTACATACCAATTTCCAAGTTTTATATAAAAACTTCAATGAAATTCATGAGAATAGGAGAGGCCACAGCCACCTCTAGCCTATGTGCGGCTCCGCCCTGATGGGCGATGCCCTATATGGTAACCAATTACCAAACAACTTTTCCCAAAGTGGTAGGTGTTGAGTGATTGAAGTGATTGAAGTTGGGTTTTGTTTGCTTTTGCATTCTTTTTTAGAAACTTTTCAATTAAGATTATGCCAGAAAAGAACCCAATTCTCTACTTCTTGCACTTTCCTACTTCTTACTACCTGCCTTTCTTATGAATCTTTGCAGTGGTTTGCATACAAGAACCTTGTTTTCAAACCACACAGGTGAGTACAATTTGTTACAAAAACCTTTATTGGAGTATAAGTAGTTTAATTGGTCCAAAAAAGATTTGCCATAGTAACATATAGAATTTCCATGGCATATCTTTTGTTTGAAATTTCAGGGAAGCTTTGACGCAGAAGATTAAAGACACATACAAAGATATAATCGGAAGCGGCTAGAGCAAACACGAAAAGTAATGCTGCGCTGAGATAGGAAAAGAACTTGTGGTCGGTTTTTGAAGCTTATACATGTGTATATCTCGCAGCATTGTTCGTAAATATGCGAACATTCTTCATTTTGTTTGCATAAGCTTATTCTAACCACGGTTATAAATGTACTTTGTCTTCATTTTGTAATTCATATCATTACGTTTCTTATGTAACTTTAGAAGGGAAAGATCAAAGTAAATTAAGTAAAATAATCTGCAGACTTTATGTGCAGTTCTAAGTCTGAAATATTTTCTTGCTTATAGATAAGAAACATTTGCCAATCTTTTATTAGGCTTGGAGCCTTGACACTTTCATTTTAGTGTATGAGTTTTCATATGCCTTGGTTACTTAAAGAACTCTATAACCCAAATGTTACAGACAAAACATTCATATCTGATGCCACTAAATCCAGCACCAGTTGCCAGGGCCATGAGTTCTTGTTCACTCCTCTCCTTCCCTCCCTGAACTTGAGTCATCATTAACACATCACACTGGGAAGTGCTTTTCACAGCAGTGCTAGTATCTGGCATAGCTGGAAGTAGTGCTTCCACAACAATCACTTTTCCATTGTCTGGAATAGCTTTGTAACAATTCTTCAACAGCTTTAGGCAGTGCTCCATATATATATATATATATATATATATTATAATATACATATATAATATACATATATATATATTATATATTATATATACATATGTATTTTATAATATATAATATGTATGTATATATGTATATATACATACATATATAATATACATATATACACGTATATACATGTATATTGTTATTATTATAACATACCATATATATTATAAATTATAATATACATACATATATATAAATATATGTATATGTATTATATGCATGTATATTATAATATACATATATACACCTATACACACACACACATATATATATATATGTTATTTCTAATATATAATGTTATTATATTATAAATATATACATGTATATACACATATAATACATGTATGCTATTATTATAATATACATATATATAGATATTTTTAAAAAAAAATTAAAAAAATCTAGTCCTAGTCCAAGTATACACCAAACGCCGGATAAGTGTTATCCAACTTAGACCAAGCCAAGACAGGCCAAGACAGTCCATAAGTATAATCCATGCCAAGACAGTCCTGTGTAACAAACGAGCCCTATTAGTATGATAATTAGCACAAACTATGTGAGTTGTTTCTTTGACTTGGGGAACTTAATAAAATTTGAATTGTATAGGGCCTTTCTTCTATTATTGGGTGGACTATTTATAATTTTAATAGTTACTTCCTTAGCCAAGATCCCAGATTGACTTTAATTATGTCATTTTAAGGAATGAGATTGTTTATAAATTTGGGTACAACAACAATAAATATGTCTCTTTACATCCAAGTTCGATCATTCTCCCGTAGTTTTCTAGTTTCTTCATTATACTAATTTTTTTATATAATCATGTGTAGTGCATATGCCAGTACATTAATCGAACTTAAATAGATAGATAGGGTCAAGATCAGGGACACACAAAAAGCTACACTTCTTGACACACCTTTTCAGCCTTTAGATGTTTCTTCATCCAACTGTTGAAAACACATATGATATTAGAAGCTTATTTATTATTTTATTGGTGTCATTAACCCAGTGCACACAGTACGAGACTATCTCTACATTAGGATATAATTTTTTCTCTTTCACCATTATACTAATTTTAATATAATTATGAGTAATGCATGTGTGCCAATATATTAATCAAACTTAAATAATAATTATTATTATTTGTCAAAAGATTAAAAATAAATGAAGAAAATATAGAAAAGGAAAGAGGAGAACTAATTAGTAGCAGGGGCAAGAGGGCTTAAACTAACCAGCTTTTCATGAAGACCTTGTCTTGAATCAATGTCAACACGGGGCCCAAAGAACCACCTTCTTCATCATTCACAAAGTACTTAGACACGGGGCCAAGGCTGTAGACCCTCTGAAAATCAGACCCACCATTAGCAGCAACAGACGAGCAATTAAGAACAGAGTGGCTGGTGAGGAGCCTGAGGATTCTATCCACCATCATGGGTGCCTCAGGTTTCTTGGTGCCAATCTTGGCTGCGATCTCAGACGAAGAGAGCTTGGCTCCTGGGCCCTCTCTTTCTATGATGTCAAAAACGCCAAGCTCAATTGCTGATTGCAGAGACATGGACAGCACAGAAGAACCCACCAGCTGGATGGCATAGCAGAAGCTTTCATCTTCCTCTTCCTTTGTAATTTCATCCTCAGGCTCAGCATGATTTATTTTGGGATGGCTTTTTCTCTCCAATGAAGAAGCCATTGGACTGTCTATGTTTACGTTCTGAAACTCATTGCTAGGGGACTTATAGTTAGGAAACATAACATACAATTCACGTGGCTCTAGTATATAATATTAAGAGTTGGAATACCAATTTGGTACTATATTGTTAATATTTAACCGAGTTGAGAATCTATATTGTATTTCAATTATTCGGACTATCTATGTTTTAGGTATTTTAATTATTCAGGTTATCTATATTTTAGGTATTTTCTTAAAAATTATCTCAATTAAATAGTTGTCATTTTAATGTCATTTTTGTTAATAACAACTACGTATCTTAATGTTTTTGATTTGTTGTGATCTTTTAAGTAAAATTCATAGCAAGATTAGCCAATTAAGTAGAGATAAAGAAAAACCATTTGCTGTCTTGAATCAAACCAGAGCTGTCTTGAATCAGTTACCCAATACAATTGGAGACCCAAACAGAATCAATGCCATGACAAGGGCCTAAGGAAGCACCATTCATTGTCACTGGACACAGCACAAGGTTAAGGAGGTGGCAATGACATGTTATAGACAACATGTAGATACAGATTGTATTAATCTTTTAAGGGTATTTGGCTTTTGTGATTAATTATTGAGTACAATTATCGCTAATTTTCAACAACAAAAGAAGTTTGTCAATGAAAAAAAAAATGTCAACCACCAAAAGAAGGTTCGAACTGTTGGCGTGACTTGTGGAAGTAAGTCAATATCCACAAGTCACGCCAACACGAACTCTTCATTTAGATTTGTCCACCAAAAAAAAAAAAAAAACTCTTCATTTGGAGGTGAATGTTGAGTCAAATCAATTAGTTATTCAGAAGCCCCTTTAATTAAATTAATTACCCTTAATTTGTGGTTAGAGAGGACAATATGAACGAGATCAACTATCCAGTAGAACAAATCTTTCATTCTGTTTTGATTAATGAGGAGATTGGCATCTTTGATATATAGCCAAAGATGGTCCAATTAAGGCCAAGTTCTTTTTTCTTTTTTTTTCTGGTACATAGAAGTTTAGGGGAGGGGAGGCTACTCATTCCAGAGTCACACTACTACAAAAAGTGAAAAAGAAGACCAGAAAACAACGAAGGTCTAAGTGAAAACAGTCGTGATTTTTAAAAAGACGACGGTTCTAAAAACACCATCGTGTAATACCACCTTAGACAACTAAAAATGGAGATTCAAATGGCTGTTCAAAAACAACGACGTACCTAATTAAACAACCGGCGTCTATTTGAAACAGATTTCCGCAGAGTAAAATCAAAGCCAACAAAGAACGGCAGAAGTTATGAATCGACCGGCGTAGAAAGTAAAGACGACGATTTCAATAAAAGCCGCCGTTTTTACTCATAAAATAACACGACGAGGTTTTCGTATAAGACGCCGTATAATTACAAACAAATCCACGGCTTTAAAATATAAAATATCGCCGTATTAAATTAATGTACAACGACGGAAAATATAAATATATCGGCGTCATTCTCGTATAGTTCTACGACGTTATCTTTAAATCGTACTATAAAATTTAACGTCGTATTTATTCATTTTATACGTCGTACCTTTAATTTAAACCGTCGGCTTAATAAGAATTTTTGTTAACAATTTTTTTCTTTGATTTTCTTATCCTACGTCGGTAGATCTACTTAATGACAAAAATTGAAATAACCACGACGGTTTATATAGAAAACCGCCGACATAATCAGATTTTTCTGAGATCCCAAGGGTTACGAAATCTTACCAGATGGAACTCTGTTCCACATCATAATCTTAACAGATGACACAGATTTGCAATCAGAGAGACAATTTTTTGGAAGTTGATGATGTGTGTGCGTTTGTGTATCTACAAATATTATACCTAACGTCGTTGCAAATTTGCAATCAGAGAGACAATTTTCAACGGCGGTTATATTATACCTAACGACGTTTAAAAAACAAATCAACGTCGCTCAACAAATATATTACGTCGTCTTAGTCTTACTTAAGGCGACGAAAAACGACGACAGTAATACAAAAACAGTCGTTGTTTTTATATTCTTATTTTATTTAAATCTGTCATCCAAAAAAGAAACTTTACATATTCCAGAACATTAATTTCCTTCATTTTAAATTTCCTCCGAAAAAAAAACTCTATTTATAACGCACTGTAATTGAAAAATAAACTGAAAGGTCACGGGAAAAAAAATTCTATTCATAATTTAAAAATTCAAATCCCCGTCGGTTATATTAAACCTAACGACGTTAAATGAAAAGATTCCACGTCGCAAAACAAATATTGCGTCGTGTTAGTTAAAAACGACGGCATAACAAAAAACCGTCGTTGTTTCAAACTGAATTAATTTAAAATTTCTTCGGGAAAGCAAAATCTATTTATAATTTCCTCGGGTTAGTAATATTACGTCGTGTTAGTTTACAAATTCTAGAACATTAATTTCCCTCATTTTAAATTTCCTCGGGAAAGAAAAATCTATTTATCACGCTTTGTAATTGAAAACTAAAACTGAAAGAATTCGGGACAAAAAAACTCTATTTATAATTTAAAAATAATCTACGTCGGTAAGTATAAATCTACCGCCATCTTACCTTAATATAGGCGACGAGAAAAGACGACGGTATAACAGAAAACCGTCGTTGTTTCAGTTTCTTTAACAGTTTGGTCCTTTATCTTTCTGCAGGACTTGTATAGTTCAAAGCATTGACAATGTCTTCATCATATCTCCCGGCAACTACTGATTCGATTGCTCATGCTTTAGAGGCCATCTGAAGCCATTTCTATTCTTTATCGCATTCTTGAAACCCATCTTCTTCTTCTTAAGCTCTACGGATAAAGGAAGAGGCTATCACAAATCTGACGGATCTTCTTAGCCAAGAAAATCAAGCAGAGGATCAGGCACATCTGATCTTCAGATTTCCCTGAGAAGCGAACTTTTCCTTCGACAGCGAGGGGAGGCCAGGCTTGCATCTCTTTTGATGGAAAGCAAGGAGTATTCAGAAGCACTAAGTGTCCTATCAGGCTTGATCAAGGAAGTGAGAAGGCTAGTTGACAAGCTTCTTCTTGTGGACATAGATTTGATGCGAGTAAGCTCAATTTCTCTTTGAGAAAGACATCAAAATTATTGTCTTTGAGATGTGAGAGACAGTGTCTCTGAGAGAGGAAGAACTTGGAACCCTAAATGTAAACCGAAAATGAATGAAAGCGACAAATTTATAGAAGAAATTTTTAAAACCAACGGCGGTCCTTACAAAAAAACCGCCGTTTAAATTGTAAAATCAACGTCGGTATGACCGACGTATATTACAGAAATCCACGTCGGTAAATTAATAAAAACGACGTGTTAAATAATCTACCATGATGCGAGTTATTACTTATGTACTTTAATTTTTGAGTTTACTACGACGGTACCTACAACACTACTGTCGTATTTATTTACCACGTCCGAAGTTAAATGTACCGTCGTATTTTGTAATTTATACGTCGTAGTTATATGTAACCGCCGTATTATTTTTTTTTGAAATGGTTTTATATGTAAGCAACTTTTCGTCTACCTGACTTACACATGCATTGTTTCCAAACCCGATTAAAAATTTCAATCTCCCAGAGAAAACTTTTTGTCTTTTTTCCTTGTCAGAGCACTGTCAGAGTATCTCATCGTCTTCTTCGTCGTCTCTGAACTTAAACATCGTCTTCCTCTTGCTTTCATTGCACGCAAAAGGTAAGCTTTCATTTTCACTATTTTGGTTGCTGTTTTGCATGCTCATACGTTTTTTGTTTGAAAAATCTTTTTACCTTTTTTCTGGCCAAAATCATTTTACTTCTTTCCAAGTTTGATAAAATATACAGACAAAGAGGGAAAGTTTCCAACTTTGAAGACAACTACCTCAACTAAATAAGACGACGGTAGCTTCTTATTTACGTGGTTAAATATGTAGACCACGACGGTTCGTCGGTCGTTCTAGCGTCGTCTGAAAATTGACAAAGTTGTTTTTAAAATTATAGTCTTTTTTTTTATTTGCTTGTTTAATTGCAGGTTTGATTTCTCTGAACAATGGTTTTTGTTTTTCCCTAATTTGATAAAATATAAAGAAAAAGAAAGTAGGGTTGGTATCTAATATAGACGACAGTATCTTATTGTTTTACGTCGTGTGAATGTTAATACCACGACGTCATATTAAAATACCGTCGTCTATATAAGATTCCAAAACTTTCTTTCTTGGCCTTGTATTTTATCAAATTAGAAAACAAAAACCATGGTTCAGAAAAATCAAATCTGCAATCAAACATTCACAGAGAAAGAAAGAAGGGTTTTGGATCCTTATATAGACGACGGTATATTACTATTGACGTCGTGTGAACATCAATACCACGACGTTATATAAATATTTCGTCGTTTATAGTTAATTATCACGTCGTCCGGTAAATATCGACGTAATAAGTTATTATTACGTCTTATTTTATATTATTTCGTCGTTGTTTAATTACCTTGGTTTTAAACATTTATTACGTCTGAGATTATTTCATT
>NC_047653.1:24053461-24056250 GCF_902201215.1 Prunus dulcis | reverse complement strand
TTGTGGGAACCTAATTAAATCAAACCCTAGGTCAAATAATTCCTACCATTTGGGGATTATTTGACCAAATTGTGAATCAATCAACCTAATTAGGAGTTACTCAATTTAATTGGGAATTATCCAATTAAATTGAACGTTACCTAATTAGGTTGAGATTTGATTTGTTTAATTACCACGATCCCCAATTAAATGAGGAATTGCCTAAATTGAATCAGGATTGATTGATACCTACCACAATTAGGGATTTGATTTACCCTAATTAATCAAATCCCTAATTAATCAAATCAATTCCAAAAAGGGGAGGAATAATTCCCTTCCATCTACGGAATTATTCCTTTGAAACCCTAGCCTCCGAGACCACTATAAAAGCATAGCCACACACAAGGGTTGAGGTACGCCTAAATTCCTACTAAACTCTACAGAAGTTATTTCTCAAAAACCCTAGCCACCCCCTCTCTTTCTCTCTCTCACACAAGGCTCCGGCCACCACACACGGCTCCGGCCACCCGGTTTTTCTTGACTTACCTACCTAACTTAGGCATCGGAGGGCCTTTGGCCAACACCCCCCGGGTGTGGTCCTTTTACTCCGATCTGTTTTGCAGGGAGAAAAAGAGGCGGAGAAGACGAAGGAATCTTGGGCGAATATTCTCGTGGGGAAATTTGCTCCCACAATAATCACCTTGTTGCATTCACCATTTCCCACTTTTGCAGCTGCATGCACCTGTTCCAATGGAATTGAGACTGATAGGCTTGCCTTGCTCGCCATCAAAGCTCAAGTAATCAAGGACCCCCATGGCATTTTGAGCTCATGGAACGATTCACTCCATTGCTGCAACTGGACAGGTGTCACTTGTGGTCACTGTGGGAACCTAATTAAATCAAACCCTAGGTCAAATAATTCCTACCGTTTGGGGATTATTTGACCAAATTGGGAATCAATCAATCTAATTAGGAGTTACTCAATTTAATTGGGAATTATCCAATTAAATTGAACGTTACCTAATTAGGTTGAGATTTGATTTGGTTAATTACCACGATCCCCAATTGAATGAGGAATTGCCTAAATTGAATCAGGATTGATTGATACCTACCACAATTAGGGATTTGATTTACCCTAATTAATCAAATCCCTAATTAATCAAATCAATTCCAAAATGGGGAGGAATAATTCCCTTCCATCTACGGAATTATTCCTCTGAAACCCTAGCCTCCGAGACCTCTATAAAAGCATAGCCACACACAATGGTTGAGGTATGTCAGAATTCCTACTGAAACTCTGCATAAATTATTTCTTAAAAACCCTAGCAACCCCCTCTCTTTCTCTCTCTCACACAAGGCTCCGGCCACCACACACGGCTCCGGCCACCCGGTTTTCCTTGAAATTACCCTACCTAACTTAGGCATCGGAGGGCCTTTGGCCAACACCACCCGGGTGTGGTCTTTTACTCCGATCTGTTTTGCAGGGAGAAAGAGAGGCAGAGAAGACGAAGGAATCTTTGGCGGATATTCTTTTGGGGGAAATTTACTCCCACAAATTGGTGCTTTCATTGAGAGTGCGAGATATATTCAAAGCGTGCTCCAAATCCATCTTTCACACATTTTTTCAAACAACCATGGTTGATACAAGACGTACGACAAGTAACGCCACCACGATGGGCCCATCTCATGGTTTCGTGGTGGAAACCTCAATGCGACAGCACGGAATCGTGGCTGCCAACGCCTTGCAGTCATCCTCTAGTGCTTTGCAGCCGCCTTCAGCTGCCGGAATTGCAGAACAGCCGCCACATGACCCTGGGACCTCCACAGCCTTGCAGTTGCCAGCGTCGATTACCGGAGCTGCTCTGCCTCGCTGTCCTGCCATCGGAGCACCGCAGCAGCCACACCACTCAACTACTGGATTTGCTGCACAGCCCCATGGCTACTTCGACGTCGTCCCAGTCTTGGAGCAGATCCATTCTCTCCCTCCTCTGCGATCACACTTGGCGTATGCACCTGTGTATGCCTCTAATGGAGCCCTAGCCCAGATGCCATTGGGCCCGATGCACAACACTCTACTTGACCCGCGCAGTCAGGGGGACCTCAACTCACGGGTCGATCAGCTCACACAGAAGGTCGATGATCAGAACAACCTGATCGGCCAGCTACTCAGGCAAATCAACTTGAATCAAGGCCCAAACCTTGGACCCAGTGACGAGGAGAGAAGGGCACACCAGCACACCAGTGAGCATTTCGAGAGGTCCCAGGCTGGTCAGACAAGAGCAAACCGACAGAGGAGAGATCGAGATCGAGCAGATGAGATGCAGACAGTCGCGAGCCGTACTCTGAGCCGTTCAGGGCTCGGACCAAGGACCAATGTTCTCGAGAGGCTAGGCCCACGGTCTAATGTTCACGCCTGCTTGGGCCCACAAGGAGCTCGAGTTCGTGAGCAGTCGCGCGACGAGCGTAACGACTGACGCCCACCGACCCACTCGAGGGCCAACGCACGCTGGCAAGCTGTAGAAGAATCCTCACAAGCTCAATCTCCTAACCTGCCCCATGGGCAGGGCACCCAAGGGGATCGACCCTTGGGAACCAAGGAAGGAGTTAGCCAGTCACACTCGAGACACCAAAGACGTCGACCTGAGCGACCCTCCTTGCGGGCAGAAGATGATGATCGACGCCCACCAACTTGCTCGAGGACCAACACGAGGCGACAAGATGTAGAGGAATCCTCACAAGCTCAATCTCCTAATCTGCCCCACGGGCAGAACACCCAAGGGGATCGACCCTTGGGAACCGAGGAAGAAGTC
>NC_047653.1:24019305-24049277 GCF_902201215.1 Prunus dulcis | reverse complement strand
TTGCAACTTACTAGCAGCAGCTCACATCTTACCACAACAAGAAGGCCATTGTTCGAGCAGCAGCTAACGTGCAGCTTACCAGCTTGACTCCAAGCAGGCGGCAAGCCATACCTCCATTGCAGACAAGCTGCTCCTCGGAGCACAAACTCAATGGAGTCTTTTTCAAGCGCTATGTCCTCGACATACGCACGCAGGCGACAAGCCTCACCTCCATTGCAGACAAGCTGCTCCTCGAAGCACAAACTCAATGGAGTGTTTTTCAAGCATTATGTCTCCGACATACACTCGGAGACGACAAGCCCCACCTCTATTGCAGACAAGCTGCTCCTCGAAGCACAAACTCAATGGAGTCTTTTTCAAGCATCACGTCTCCGACATACCCTCGGAGATGACAAGCCTCACCTCCATTGCAGACAAGCTGCTCCTCGAAGCACAAACTCAATGAAGTCTTTTTCGAGCATTATGTCTCCAACATACACTCAGAGACGACAAGCCTCACCTCCATTGCAGACAAGCTGCTCCATAGAGCACAAACTTAATGGAGTCATTTTCATGCGTTGTGTCCCCGACATACACACACAGGCGACGAGCCTTCTCTCCATTGCAGGCAAGCTACTTCACAAGTACAAACTAAATGGAGTCTCTTTCAAGTGCTATGTCTCCGGACGCACACTTACAAGATACAATGAGAATTGAAGTTCGAAAGACAACTGAAAATTTCATAACAAAGCGGCCAATCAGCCAAGTTCAACAAGAAATAAGCCTCATTTTGCTCAACTGGCACCATCTGCACAGCTGCCTGCTCCTCCGCATCTGCCCTAAACCTCATTAGCTGCACCACATTTGGTGTTGTCTTCCTCCATTGCAGCTTCATCTGCCACCTGCTCTTCAACTGCTTCTACATTCACAGCATTGATCTGCTCACTTTGAGCAGCAAGTCGAGATAGAGCTACTCACCATCCTCATGTTCGAGAGGGCAACAAGGAAGAGCACTGTTCCTGCAGTCCAAGTATCCCAGACCTTATGCATGCTATTGAATTTCTTGTTGTTCGCATTGACGAGGCGCTTGATCTCGGCAGATGAAAAAGGAGCAACTCCCATGGGGATCTTCTCAGCACATTAGACCCCCCATTAAAGAAGACTTGCTAGTGGAAGAAGGAGGAAGTTCGGTCGAGGACTCCACCTGCTCAGCTAGCAGATCATCTAGGCCCGAGCCATACAGCTTCCATCTTCCAACATCTCCGGCATGGGGCAGACCACCAACCTCCTTTCGATGTTTGCTCAGCAACCAGCGCCATTCAAGGAACCTGATAGGGATGTTCAGAGCTTACTGAACCTTGGTCATGTTCGGGCTGAGATCGAGTTTCTTGCAGATGTCATTCTCTACAAGCAGAAGATGGAAGTTAGTCAGATACGCAACAAAGAATTCCATGGCAACTGTAGCATATCAAAAGGATGCAACTTACCATCACAGTAGGTGAAAAGAACGAGCGGACCGTCGCCAACCTTCTCTTCCTATCTGCCGCTGACTTTCAACACGTTCGTGCTTCGCCCATGATCGCCTTGACTCATACTGATCCTAGTTCATGGCACAAAAAGAAGAAGGAATTGAAGCAATTTGGATCAGCCACAAAAAAGACGACCCAAACTGCCACCTGCTCCAGCAGCAGATCGCGCACCTCCAGCCCAGTTACAGCTGGACAGCCCGAGTAAAAAGCCTCCTCCACGCAGGAGCCCAATTCAAAGAAGGAAGCCCAGTTGCAGTTGGATGGCCCAACGGTTAATCCACATCTCCTACATGCCGCCACACGCCACGCAGAAGCTGGGGGGCATTTGTGGGAACCTAATTAAATCAAAACCCTAGGTCAAATAATTAGGCCAATCAATTTGGGAATTATTTGACCTAATTAGGAGTTACCTAACCTAATTGGGAGTTACCTAACCTAATTGGGAATTACCTAATCAAATTGGGGGTTACTTGATCCTCGCCTTAATTAGGGATTCGGTTAAATCCATAATCCCTAAATACACCAACCTCACCAACCACACCAACCTCACCAACTACACCAACCTCACCAACTACACCAACCCCACCAACCTTTCCAAGGCCACTATAAATACTTGGTTATGCACAAAGATGAGGTACGTCAGAATTCCTACTCAAACTCTGCATAAGTTATTTCTCAAAAACCCCTAGCCACCTCCTCTCTTTCTCTCTCTTACACAAGGCTCCGGCCACCCGATTTTTCTTGAATTACCCTACCTAACTTAGGCATCGGAGGGCCTTTGGCCAACACCCCCCGGTTGTGGTCCTTTTACTCCGATCTGTTTTGCAGGGAGAAAGAGAGGCGGAGAAGACGAAGGAATCTTGGGCGAATATTATCATGGGGAAATTTGCTCCCACAAATAAGTTCTAACAGATTGGTACTTTTAATTGCCACTTTCTTTCTTGCATTTGTGAGTTTTCCTTTTACACAACTGATGCAGATTTCATCCGTGCTTGCAACATTCATAATATGCTCTGATCCTTTGATATTTAAAGAAAACATGCCATTCACAAGAGTTCCATTACCAACTGAAATTGTATTCTTCAAAATAGAAAATCCAACATTATTGACTACTACCTCGAACTTGGCTTTAACAAGCCTAGCTACTGACACTAAATTCCTTCTCTTGGAAGGTACATAAGCTACTTCAAATAAATCCAAAATAACTCAATCTTGACTGCTCCAATGAATTCCACTTCTACATGGACTTCATTGCCAATGAACACCTTCAGTTCATCCTTGTTTGGCACCTTCTTGGTTGTGAACCCCTGCAAGGAATTAGAAACATGTATTGTTGGCCCACTGTCAAGCCACCAGCTATAGTGTGATATATCAATTAAATTCGATTCAAAACAAACTTGGATTTCATTACCTTTAGCATGCCTCTTTTCCAACCACCTCTTGTACCTGTGACACTCTTTCTTCATGTGTCCAAACTTCTTGCCGAAAAAACACTTAATTCCAGTCACACCTACTTGCCTTTGAACTTTTGTCATTGTTCTTGGTTTTTCCAGCAGCATTGGTTTCCTTATTTCTTTCCTTGTTTCCATCTTTCTTGATAGGTTTCATGTCTTGGACCAGATTGACATGATTGAGAGATTTCTCCTTCTTGATGTTTTGTTATTCCTAAACGCAGATTGCAATTAACTCATTGATATACCATGACTCCTTTTGTGCAACATAAGAGCTTTTGATTTGTTTGAAATCTATAGGCAATGAGTTGAGTGCAAGGTGAACCAACATATTGTCATCTATCGACTCCATAACCCCTCAAATTCATACCAACATCGATCATGTGTTAGAATATGCACCCTAACACATCCATTTCCAGCATATCTCATGTCTGTCAGTTTGTTAATGAGGGATCCCATTTTAGCTTTCTCAGATTCCTTAAATTTCAGGCTAATCGACTCCATGAATTCCTTAGCATTGTTGGAAGGTGGAATACCTCCTCTCACAGTTGGTGACATGAACTTGAGCATGATCAAAATAGTCATCCTATTTGCCTTTTCCCATTTGGCAAAGTGAGCCTTTTCCTCAGCAGTTGCTCCTTCAACAGGCTTTTCTGGAGCTTGTTTTCTTATAGCCAATTCGTAGTCTAGAAATCCCAGAGCCATCTCAAGATCCCTTTTCCATTTCTTGTAGTTTGATCCATTGAGGGTTTCGATGGTGTTAAGGTTGGTAGCAAAAAATGTAAGCGACAGTTTATTGAAACAAACAAATGTATAAATCAAAACTGTCCCCAAATAGTCTATACATTATCAATTTACGCATGTGGGATGAGAATTGAACATGCTTTAGTGATCACCAAAATAATTGATACATGAATTTCTTTCATAGGATGATTTCTCACATCTGTGGATTAAAAACAATCACTGTTTAATTCATATACCCATATTTTGCATCACACCACAGTGAATCACCATAACCATGATTACCAACATCTGTGGACAGAAGGCAATTAAGATTATGATGGTCCATTGTGCAAGATTTCTCGATCATCTTTCTCGAATCCGAGATTCTTTAATCAACCAAACCGTTGTGGCTTGCTTGGTTGATCCAAGATTTCTTGGATTCTTGATTGTGAAGCTTTCAAGCATGGATGACAAGAGCCTTATATATGAAACATGCTTAACAGATCTATATAAAAAGAAGAGTGAAAACAGACATATACTAGTAAAACTTGAATTCAGATTAGTGAAAACATAATTATGTGTCGTTTCAATTATTAAGACTTTTGTTAACATGCTTGGCTAAATTGCTTTTAGGTTCTAAAACATGCAACCTAAGCTCTGATACCGCATGTAAACCAAATAGATTGCATATAAGAGAACACTATCTTGTTCTGTAGCCATTGGAATGATCGAAATAGCAACTTGACACATAACACTTCTCCTCAATATAAATTTTTGTATACTCTCTCATAGATGGGGTATGAGCTCTCTAAAGTGGGATGATTCGATATGAGCAGAGACTATGTATTTATATGCATCCGTCAAAACTCTTTGCCCATCAAGGAGTCCTCAACCTCTCCTTATTGCATTAGAATTAGGAGTTCTAATCCACTATGAATTAGGAACCTTAGCAGTCTTGGACTTAAACTGAAACACTTCTCTCCAAGACTTACAAGTCCAGTTATAATCAAATTCCTAGTCTCCACATCTGTTTGGAACTCTATGTTGATTAGCAGACCACTTGAGTGAGGTTTAAGACATAAAAATCTTATAGTTCTTGCATTCCTTGTCTTGCTGGTAACAAGAAGTATCAAGTGAGGCACAGTTTGTGGTAGATTTGACAGCCCACACTTGTTCACGTAGGAGGTGGGATCTCACTGGAATTCCTTGTTCTTATGGCATTTCTGCAATATACAGAAGAGAGGAGGATCCATACAACTATATTCACTCTTGTTATAAGAAACCAACATTCTTAAGAGCCTACAAGCCTTATATCAACCCAATGGCTGGTGAATAATTTTGGCCAGTGACAAACCATCAGCCTATTAGACCCCCCAAATATCACAAGCAAGATGGGAGACCAAAGATGCTCAGATATAGGGAGCAAGATGAGATTCGACCTCCTTCTAATCCAAACAAACTTCAAAAATGCTTCATCAAGATCAACTGCAGCAAGTGTGGTTAAGAAGGCTATAATGCTACTACTTGTGAAAGGAGGAAGCAAGGAAAAAGAGCTAAATATAATGAGATTCTATGTTTTATTTTTATTTCATTAAATGTTGAGAAGTTGGCAACGAAATTTGATTTGGTACAGGTGAATGGAGAAGGTGATTCAATAGGGGAAGCTTCAGCAAATCCAAGCCAACAACAGTCACAGACAAATGGAGGAAATAGGACAAGTGAAACCTCAGCAAATCAAGCACACTCTGTACCAAGAGGAATACAATCTACAAGAAATATGTTCGAATCCAATGCACAAGTCTCAAACCCAAGTTCTTCTTCTACAAGAGCAAGGACAATGAAAACCAACACCAAGTCTTATGCCAAGAAGAATAACGTATGGAAACCATAAAGCACTTAGGTTTAATTGGTCTTGGTACCATGCAAAGTTTATTTTACAAATAGATAAAAATTGGGATTATGTTTTGAAGTGCTGTAGCTTTGTGGCCTCGGTACAAATTGTAGACTTGGTCACATTTTGAACCTATTTTGTGAACTTATTTTGGCTACTTTTGTTTTTTATATCAATTTCCAGATAATGTCTTTTGTCAATTTCTTTCTCAAATTTGAATTAGTACCTATGATTATTTCCCTAAAAAAAAAAAAAAATTGAAACCATAAAGTTTGAGTGTTGTTCAGGAGTAAAAGTCTTGCTTTTGGGGTTTTAACTCTTTTTACTTCAACAAAAAATGAGCTTTATAGAGGTTTTACATATTGAAAAGACTAAAATACCATTTAAAATGGATGGAAAATTGGATGGGTTAGGTGACAAATCATAGATTTTGAAAACTTAGGTGAAATTTCGCTTAAAATTTTTTTTAAAGTGACAAATTGAAATTGATGTATAAGTTTAAATGACATTTCTACAAAAATCCCTATTTATAATCTAATTTGAGGAAATAAAATCAAAATAAATGTTCAAGTAGATAGTTAGGTTCCTAACTTTGGTATAAAAAAACAATTATAAAAAAAAAAGAAAAAAAAAAGTCTAGTTTAGGGTTTAGGGATACTTATCCTAAAAAAAAGAAGTCTAGTTCGGTTCATAGATACTTATCCTAAAGACACATTTTCGTGGATAACTCATTTGAATTTTGGCGCGCTTTTTTTGTTTTTAAAATTTCCGCCATTTGTCGGTGTTTTGCCAGAAAGCAATGAAATGAAGAGAGGATTGTATAAGTATTTAAGGAAAGGAGATCAAATGGCTGAGACTTTGGAAAGAATGAAGAATTGAAATTCAATTGAAACAAAGCTTTCCTTCCTTCGTTTCGTTCGTAGGTTGTTGATAGATAATAACCCTCGAAAAAGTCCCAAAACCCTCGAAAATGTCGACGTGGCAGATGTTCGCCGACGCCGGCAACAATTACCGGTGGTATCCCGACACACCAAACGGCGTCGTTTATCCTACTACTACTCTTCATAGTGATAGTGAAAGGCAGCAGCAGCTCAAGTCGAGCAGTCGGCTGCCTTCCATGGCGGATCTGCTGCTTCAAGGTTGTTCGAAGCTTGCAGAGGCCCAGACTCAGAATCAGAGAAATGGCTTTGATGCTGATGACGGTGTTGGGATGTTTCGCAACGGATTTGGAAGACCCGTCGTAATCAAGCCATCCTCCTTAGCCAAAGCGTCGTCGCTTCTTCAAACTGGAACTGGTAATTAGGGCATTCTGCTGGATTTTTTCAATTTCTCTGATTTATTTATTAAAATGTCCAATGCCAAAAGGTTTTTCTTTTCTTTGAGTTTGTGGTGGTCTCAATCATTCTGGGGAATTTGGTTTCTGCTTCTCATATCCTCTGTTTGTTTGCCAAGGAAAACCCTAAGGATATGAGAGCAATAGGAAAATGGAGAAAAAAAAAAAAAAACAATTTTATATAAAATTAGGAACACCTTTATTTGTCATGACTCAATCAACCACAAGTGACCAAATTTTCTAAGCTCAATGTGCTGTGCTGCAGGCCAAGTGCAAGCTACGAATAGTAGAGGTGGTTTCTCTAATTCCCTTTTCCAGACTGGCTCTGGTAAAATGGTTAATATATCTCCGGACGGTCTTGTGCGGGCAAAGACATTGCTTGGTTTGGGAGACGACAATGATCACAGCAAGCTTCCGGGTTCCAACAGTGGTGGGGTGGCTATGGATGCTGCATCCATTTCAAGGTCTCCGTTAATTAATAAGACTGTTTCAGTACAAACTAGATGCAAGAAGAATGAGGCTGATCTAAATTTTAAGTCGCCTGAAAGGCTTAATTTAACTCCGGACAAACCTTCATCAATCAAGTTCCATACAGCTGGAGGAAGATCTATATCTGTTTCTACTGATGCACTGCAACGTGCAAGGAGTCTACTTGGTGAACCAGAGTTGGGGAGTTTCTTGAATGAGGGGGATGCAGGTGACTCCGTTTTCTCATTTTCAAAAGGTACAGGACATGATGAACGCACTCCCTTCTCCCATCAGAAAATGACTAGGAAAAACTTTTTAACTAAGACTTCTGTATCTCCACTGCAATCATCGTCTAATCAAGTGCGGTCGTTGTCGGCTATAAATTCCAGCACTAATCTGATTACACAATTTGATGTTGTTAGCAATGAAAGTGTCTGTAAGTCAAACAGTGAGTTACCTTATCGGCAGGAGAAGCCCCTTAGCGACAAACATTGTATCATCAACACAGTAGAAAACAATTATTTGGAAAATGGTGGTAGTTTGAGGATTAATCCTGTTGGAAAGTCAATAGCCAAGCCATTGGTTGATGTTTCAAATACCGTTGGCACCACTGCTATGAATAGCACACAAAAGAGTGGTGTAAAGAGGAGGCTTGGAAGAAGTTCTATTTCTCCATTCAAGAAGCCTCGCACTTCCAACTCCCCCACTCCATTGCACAAGAATGTTCCTCTTGTCCGTAATGGTACAATTTAATAATCTCTTGGTATAATTTTGTTGATATTAGTTACTAAATATGCTTCTCATTTAAGCTACTGTCCCATCAGGTTTGTCTACTTTGTCCTCCGACCATTCGTGTTCCAAAAGAAGGGTTTCTACTAGATATCCTTTCTCGGTAACTAGAATGTATGTGAAGAAATATTTTGGAATGCCACCACCTGACCAGAACATGGTATGGAGACTAATAATTCTGTTAATTGTCTCAACAGATTATGTATGCCTTGGCACTGATAGTATTTTATGCATCAAAATGAATTTAGTTTGAGTGTTTGTCAGACCCGGGGAGAAGAATTACAGCAAGTAACGCAGAAAAGTACATGTTTCTTGATGAATCTGGCTTAAACTGCATAGGAGCAGAAGCTTTTGTCCACATGTTGGCTTGTTCTGGAGCTTTAATGCAATATACTTCCAGAGAGTAAGTGTTGCAGTGCATTACTATTTTTCTTCAACATTGCCTGACCAAAGACAATTAGAAGGAAAAGATTGAGTGCATTTCTCTTTAGCGTGCACATGTAATATTGACGTATACAAAATTTGGTAACATAATTAGGGGTACAAATTTCAAATTCAATAAATACCGAAAATTGAATGCCAGCATAGAACTCACATCTACAAATTGTACATCCAATTGGCCCGATAGTACAGATCATTTGGGTTATCATCTTGGATTTGTTAAGTTTGCACTGTATGGAACGTGTGTGCAGTTCATCAATTGCATATATGCCAGTGTTCTGTATCTTTGTTTAATTCTGAACCAGGTTGAGCATTCTTATTTTATTCCTCAATCTAGGTGGGTCACAAATCACTACAAGTGGGTTGTCTGGAAACTGGCTTGCTATGAGAGATGTCATCTAGCTAAGTCGTTCGGAAATTTTTTGACAGTCTCCAATGTGCTTGAGGAATTGAAGTATAGGTATTCATACTTATAAACTTATAATATAGTTGTACAGTTTACTCTTGGGGTTTGTGGGACATCCATGGATATCAATATGCAATGCATTTTCACAGATATGAAAGAGAAGTGAATCATGGTCACCGATCTGCAATTAAGAGGATTCTGGAAGGAGATGCATCCCCTTCTTCAATGGTGGTTCTATGCATTTCAGCTATTCGTTCAAATTGTGACCCAAATATGGAGACTAGCTCCAGAGCTGAAAATAGTGGTGCTGCAAAAGTTGAACTTACTGATGGGTGGTAAGTAATTATCTTTGTGCACTTAAACTTATTTCGAGATGGCATGTAAAATTATCTTGTCTCACAGGTATTCAGTGGATGCTGTACTGGATGCAATCCTGTCGAAGCAGCTTGCTAGTGGAAAATTGTTTGTTGGACAGAAACTTCGGGTAGCTAAGATGCTGCTCTATTGTTTTTAGTACGGCTTCTTTGATTAAAGAATTCTGTTCAGAATTGCTGCTTGCTTATAGTTATGATTTCTTATGCAGATCTGGGGAGCAGCACTCTGTGGTTGGGCTGGGCCTGTTTCACCCCTTGAGGTTCTCACTGTTTTTTGGATTTTTTTAAAGTGAAAATAAAAAAATGAAAAATCTTTACCTCCTGCTATTAGAGGGATTTCTCAGGTTTCTGCTTCAACTCAGGTGGCAAGAACAGTTACTTTCCGGCTGCACATAAATGGAACATATAGAGCTCATTGGGCTGATCGATTGGGATTTTGTAAGAACCATTTGGTTTACATTAGATTATGGTATATTTTAGTCTCGCACTGGTTTAGTGTATTGACAGTTTAATCTTAGTCTTCTCATGCATGATTCTCAAATTTATCTCTACAGGTAAAGGTGCTGGTGCTCCCTTAGCATTTAACTGTGTCAAGAGTGGTGGTGGTGCAGTCCCTTGCACTCTTCTAGGAGTCACACGGATATACCCTGTTCTCTACAAAGAGAGGTAATTTGAAATATTATATATGTTTACTTGAGTTGATACTGTGTGTCCTTAGTTATGAACATAACCACTGTAATTTATTTTTTTTCTTTTAGGTTAAGTAATGGAAGATCTGTTGTAAGATCAGAGAGGTTGGAGTCCCAAATGGTGCAATCATACCAAGAGAGGTGTCTATTCTGACAAAGCAAACGAACTATAAGTTAATTTACTTTTTGAAAGTATTCGTAATTTATGTTTCCTTTATTCATTCAAAATCTAAATTTTTTAGCTTAGCCTTTTTAAGTGTTCTCCTGTCTAGTTGCTGAACGATCTTAGAAGGGATATAATGAAACCCTTTGATTGGTTCTTCCCAGAGAAATGCTCGGTTTTAGTTATTTGATCAATAGGGACAACAAATAATTAATTTTATAATTAATTATAACAAATATATAAAATATATAAAATGAAATATCTAAATTATATTTGAAATTTTTTGACCTCAAGTATGCTCAACATTTTCCTTTTTCATTACAAAAATATTTGGATCATATCAGGATTGTGTTATGTTATGCCGTTCTAGATGGTGCTCAACAGAGGTGTCTTATGTCAAGCTTGCCTTAAAATCCAAATTTGCTTCAATATTTGATGGGAGCTACAAGATTGTTCTAGATAATTTGTGACTTTTTTAGTTTAGGAGAAACCATTAAATGATTTGTTACATGATTGTTCATGTTATGCTGTTCTAGATGGTGCAGGAATGCATGACTAAAAGCAGGCCCTTAGCATGTGCTTAGGTGGGAGAACTAGATATGCTGAAATGGATAACTGGCTCGCCGAAGATTCTTACAGTAAATAAAATATGTTTCAAATGAAAAGTTAAAAATGAATTGGGGAACAGGAAGTGTTATGCTTATAAGAATACTTATAACTCATATTAATCTCAACAATGGCCTTATTATGCGGGGGCTGATTTTTCTTTCAACAATGACCTTAAGACTCATCAGCTAAATTATTGGATGGAAGTAGAGTATAATTCTGCTAGATGTAAATATCAAGAATTATTGATTCTTGAGATTTAAACTCATGAGAGTTGTACTTCTTTAGAGCTAATAATTTTTTGTGTGCGTATGTACTTGGATCTCGAATTGATCTCATGCTACAAAGATACTTTTATGTAAAACAAACTTACGCTTCATCAGATCAAAGTACACTCCTTTTCAATCATGTAATATATCCAAAAAATAATAATAATCCATGTTTTAGCTATTTTTATAATGAAAAGTATCTTGCACATTTACTGGTAGATATTTGGTGAAATATGAATACACTTAAAGTTTTATCTTAAAGTTTGTTTAAACAAAAATATGATTTCTTTTTGGTGTTATATCAGCAAGTTTCATAAGGGATGTACTTGCAATTTGCTGTAAAAAGCGGGAGTTGAAATTTACATATTCTCTTGCAAGGCCTTTCCTATGTGCTGTGATTGATATTTCTCTTGGGTGCAGGCGCTCTAATGTCATAGAAGGCATTATATCTGAGTTCCAAAGAGGACTAGAACATTCACATTTGTGTAATGATAGCGATAGTGAAGGAGCAAAACTCTTAAAGATTCTAGAAACAGCCACTGAACCTGAAATTTTAATGGCAGAAATGAGTTCAGAACAGTTGAAATCTTTTACCAAATATCGATCAAAACTGGAGGTAGGTTTCAAATGTTTTGTTTGAGTGAAAGTCTGGTATAGAACGAGATTTTGATCATGGCAGGTTGGAACTTAGGCAATTAAGCAGTCAGACATGGAGAAATCAATTTTGAAAGCACTGGAAGATGCCGGCTTAAGTGAGAGGGAAGTCACGCCATTCATGAGGGTGAGGGTGGTTGGACTAACAAGAAAATTATGTCATGGGAAAGACAGTTCTAAAGAAGGCCTAATAACAATCTGGAACCCATCGGAGAAGCAGGTGAACCCAACTGTGTTATTGTATAGATCCCCTTTTTGTTGATCTCTCTCTCTCTCTCTCTCTCTCTTACCCCATGTGTGTTTATGAAATATAATGACGAGTCTGCTCCCTTGAATAATTATTCTCTGAATGCTACAATGGTACTTATGAACATTACCAAGTTTACCTTCTGATACAGCAGAAGACTGAGCTGGTTGAGGGACGTGCATATCGTGTTTCTGGACTTATACCAACAAGTTCTGATGTGGGTACTCTACACTTGCTAGTGAGAGGATCCACAACAACATGGCAGCCTTTATCTCAGCAGGCAGTCGAACACTTTAAGTAAGTATTATGTTTCTTATTTTCCTTTATTTTCTTTACTTATTTTAATAAAATGACTATATCCATCTCAGGCCTTTTTTCAATCCTCGCAAATCAGTCTTATTGTCAGATTTGGGTAAAGTTCCTCTTTCCAGGTTAATCCTAGACTAAGCCTATGCTTTTGATATTGATTCTTCTGTTTGTTCTCATAGAAAAGTAATGTTGAATTAATTGATTTATTTTTTTGGGTTGTGGGGGTGTGTTATGCAGTGAATTTGATATTGCTGCATTTGTTGTGTTTGTGGGGGAGGTTTATATAGCTGCTCACCAGAAGAAACAGTGGGTGTTCGTGACAGATGGCTCCATATCTGAATTAAATTCAGAAGAATCATGTGATTCTCTACTTGCCGTCTGCTTCTGTTCACCATACACTGGCGTTGATTCAATTGCTCCTATAAACTATAACCTCACAGGATCAACGGTATGTACTGTTCCTTCTCAATAGTCAACCTCAGAAGGTCACCGCTTCATATAAAGTAATGAGAAAAATCATCATGTGAGACACTGGTAGTATGTTGAAATAGAATATGAAGGTGACATTTCTTAGTTTTATTTTGATCCTATATCTGAGTAGATCTGAATTTGATTTTAATTTTTATGTCTGAATGATATGTTTGTTTGATATCTTTTTTTTCTTTGTTTCTAGTTTAAAAATAAGTTTCAACTCTGCTTTTTATATACCATAAACATCTTAAAACCAACAATTGACACATTTAACCGTATGAGTCATACATTTATGTTTGCACTTACAACATCTTCCTTGGTTCTTTTTAATGAGAAACATAATTAAATCGAAAAAAAGTATAAACATACATACAAAACACAAGGTATGCATTTAAAGCAATGTTTAAAAAATCTTACTATAATACAAAAGGCTACCTTTATACAACTTAACTGTCTTCTACATACCGGCTACCTTCATTAAGTTAAAATTCCAAATAATTCAAGATATCAGAGAAACTTAGATGAGTTATTTTAAGACTTTTAGCCCAGAAAACAAAACAGCCTGTAAATGTAATTTGTCTTGGTTAATTGATTTGGTCTGCAACCACTTTGATGTATCTAAGATTGACGACTTTCATGGTGCCCTTTTGTTTAATTTGAGGGAATGATTTACGATCTTCATTAGGAAGTCATATAACCCATTAATTATGGTTATAGAATCTTTTAAGACACGAAAAGTACTATTTGAATGTGCTGCCTCTTAATTCCGTACTTGGATGGTAACTAGATAGAAAGCATTTGACTCCACACCCATACTTGATCCATTTGGTCAGTAATTAACAAAATGCAAGCCCTCCTCAGAAGGAATCCCTACCTAGAATATCAAGGTGTTTGAAGTATGTAAAAGCTGGTTTCCATTTTTGGAGATCGAGTTGTGGGATTAATATCATACTCAAATTGCCATTACCACATTCTCTCAGTAACCAACCCTCCCATTCTTTCCCAAATGAAACCATCCTATTGGCTAAAAGCAGTCTATTTATAATATTTTATATTGCTTCTTTATAGGTTGGGTTTTGTAATCTTACCAAGAGAGAAAAGGACCAAATGAATTCCCTTTGGGTAGCAGAAGCTACAGAAACTTCAGCTTACTTTTTAAGTTTTGACACTCCACATTGTTCTCATCTCAAAGGTGCTGCTGTCTCCACAGAAAGATGGGGAAGGATCTCTAGCTTGGTCTGGATTTTGAAACTTTGTGTGCAGTTAATTGTATTGCCTGTGTTGTTCTCTATTGATCCTTTTCTTTTGTTCTGTATGCAGACTATCAATAGGCTTAAGGAGAGGGTTCTGTGTATTATTGGTGCTAGCAAAGGATAGGTGGCCAAAGTAGCTGATCTCAATTATGTGCAAGTCTTTTCATATACCTCTGTTCTTTTACATCAATGAGGATATGTGGTCAAAGGAGCTGATTTCAATTATGTGTAAGTCTCATATACCTCTGTTCTTTTACATCAATGAGAGGCTACATGTAGCGTCTATATTGTCACATAGAATTTTTATTTTATTTTTATTTATTTAAATTTCCAATGAGTTGAGTGATAAGAACCGCATGGCTTAGTTCAGGTTATTAGCTTGTACTATTCCTTAAATTGTACTCGACCTAGATTTTGACTTAAGATGCACTAAGCTGAGCTGGGTTCTGCGAGATAAGTAATTATGCTGTAAGCTTACATATAATTAGGATAATTTACTTGAGTTTCATAGGAATTTCGTTACTTCATGATATGAAAAGGTTCCTATTGGATTTATCATTGTCTTCTTTGCACTTAAAATGCTTTATTGATGTCTGATTTCCTTTCTCATAGATTTTCGTTACCAACTTCCAGTTGGTAAGAGTTTCATCTAGGAAGTAGCAAAAGCATGAATGCTGGGAAGAAAGTAGCAAGAGCTTTCTTATTCTGCATTTGCAACTCGATGCCATTTTCTAATGAAGAATGCCACAGTCGGTTGCCCAAGCACGCAGCACTGCTCTTTTTGAATTGGTACTCTCAAATGGTGAGCATTTTGTAATTGGGAAGACATTACAAATTGATTATTTATTTAGAAACTCAAACTACTGTCTACTTGCTGATGGCCATTGGGTATAGCTGCAACTCATGTGCCTTAATAGTAAGGATGGAGTTTGAGTTTTTTTGGTTGTGCCTCTTGATTGAAAAAGGAGAAAAGAAAAAAAAACTTGTATTCTTTTATATGCTTCCCAGTAGGGAAAGGGCGAAAGTGTAACAAATTGTGGATACACGCGCATAAATGGAAATAGTTGGAGATTGTTCAAAAATTAACTCAAATTGAAGAATTGATGATGTAAAGATTCTCCTTAATTATAATCGGAGGTTAGCTAGTGTTTTGCTCCTCGACTATGCATCCCATCCATCCCAAGCACCTACAATGTCATGATCACATTGGTTCACCCTTCTTTTTTCTTTGGTAGTTCAAGGGACAGTTGCCTCTCCGATATAGAAACTTCTCTGCCATTCGGGGTGGATAAATGTCAGACATGTAAGCTCTCATGAACAATTTCCACTTGGATTGAAAAGTGAATGAGTGCAATGAAAAATCATCATAAACAAACATCATGTTACATTCACGATCATGAGCATGGATGATGGAAATCATGATGGAGACTTTGGTATAAAAAATGGAAATAAATAATACGCTTGTGAGAGTCTTACATATAGCATATACGAATTGTGAATGCTCTACACTTTAAGGAAGATAATATGGAATCAATCCATAATCACAGAGGACGATAAATTCCTAAGACAACGCAAGAAAAGTGAAACTAGTTGGCGCCGCTCCAACTTAATAGAACAAATGAGCTCGGTGAGGACACCTTGATCATGTACTATCAGAATGGGCTGCGGTCCAAAGAACTGCCCCTGCTCATTCAAGAAATGAGCAAAACTTCTTGGTAAGATTAAGGCTCATCAACAACTTTAAGTTGTCTTCCTTTTCTTTTTCCAGTAGTAATGTGATATTTTGAAAGGCAAATGCAAGGTGTTTCTGCAAAATGATAAGAGGGACGACGAAGTAAACCCGAAAGGTATTGTATTGTGTTTCAAGCTCAACATCAAATATGATAGGTGCCTCGCATGAATATTGAACAAAAAAAAGTAGAAGAAAGAGTATTTAAGGACCTGTTTGAGTTTTTCCCCAGCGCGATCAGCTCCTCAACTAAAAATCTTCTTTCTTTACTTCTTCAATCCTGTAGAAATCAAACATTTCCTTTCTTTTTTGTTGTTATACAATGACTATAGCTGGGAATATTTTCACCTCTCTATCAAAATCTACCTCATGTACTAGCAATACGTACATTCCTCTTTCACTATTTAGGCCAAAGTTATGATGATACGGACGGTAGGAATTTACATCAATCAATAAACTCATTAAAGCCAAACCATATTCCAGCAACTTGATGGGGATGAGTCCCATATCCTCAGAACTGAATAATTTGAAAGGCCTAAATTGTGGTTATAGATGCTGCATCAGTTTATCAGTTTGCCATTGATTTCACGCATCAATAACTTGGAGCTATCAACAACGCGTTTGCTTTCATAAACTACATAACTACACATTTCATGCCTGGGTGCTGGTTTGAGCGATCTTAATTCAACAAGGGGATCAGTAATCTGAGACTTACTGCACATCTCCCTCGCTGGCTGGACATGATTCCACCAAAAATCTGAGAGAACCATTTTCAAAACATCCCAGTACTCTGCATCCCGGTATAACCTGAATAGGCTACTCCCTTTAGGAGTCCAAACATAGAAATCCATCCAATCCCTGTCAAGTATTTCCATTAAACCCTGAGCCTGTGGAACACAGTACAAAGGAATTCGCGACCAAGGGGTAGCCTTTTTCATATTTCCATCGAAAAATGGGCACTTAATCTCCAGTACTCCTCGTGAAGACAATCCGTATACGAGCCTATCAACCACCCCGTCTGGTGAAGCTCCTAGCCAATCATCCCCAGCATTTGTATTACCATAGACTTGAAATTCAGGAAACAAGACAGAATTTCCTGTTATCAGCTTGTATCTTTCAAGTGCTTCCTCTTCTTTGATATTGCTCCAACAGGTAGCCAGGTTACCCGAAAATGGCTCAATTGCTCCAATCTTCTCTAACCAAAGCTGAAGTCTTCGGCGATGAAAAAAACCAACGGCGGCAGCAAAAGTGCTAGCTGTCAGTTTATGTTTTCTGTGTCCTTGCCAATTTTTGAACCAGTGCTGAAGTCCACTTGAGTGAAGAACAGAATAACCTCCAGATGAAGCAAATCTCGAAGGATTGAGAACTTGTCTGTGGTTAACAAGCATACTATTACTATGAAAAGAATTGGTTGCTGTAGTTTCTCCGACTAGTTGCATCTGTAACAACAAAACCCTTTTTTTTTTCTTTCTTTAATCCAAAGAAAACCTACGATACTTGTCAATAAGGGCAAACAAGAAGCAATTTTCACTTCCCAAAAATGAGAGATTGAAACCTAAAAATAAATATAGAAACCAAAAAGGAAAAAAAAAAAAATCAAAGCATAAACTAGCAAGTAACACTTTAGTCATATAATCTGGTTATGATGACAAAAATACAACAACCATGCTTGAACAGCTTATCAACAGCTTATGATCACAAAAAATCAGAAATTGTCTGTCTATAATCTTGTTGTCTCATATGAGAGAGGTGAGAGAAGGAGGCTGACCTGGGATTCAATTGATGTGATGATACAGACGAGACGAGGTGGCTGTCTCAGAGAGAGAGAGAGAGCTGAGCGTCGAGTCTCTAGACCAGAGAAGGAAGAAAGAACGATACTTCAAATTTCCTGCGGTCGGTTTTATTCAAAAACTATAGAACCGGTACAGATAACAATCATAAAGCGCCACGTGTATTTGATATATATATATATATATATATATATATGTTTGGAGTGCAATTTTTAAAGTCGCTAAAAACTTTATTTAAAAAAAAAAAAAAAAACAAGAAGACATCAAATTAATTCTATTTTATTCTAAAATAGCCCCCCTTTATTAAAGAGGCACTATAGGAACAGCAAAGAGAGAACAATACCAAATATCAATATGATGAAGAAAGTGAAAATTTTGAAGATGTTGTAAAGAAGAATAAGTAAAGAAGAATAGGTGAAGCCCACATAGCCAACTCACACCCACCAAACCAAACAACAACCCAATTGATTGAAGAATATTAATGATGTTGTCTACCAATTATATTGTGAGGTGAACCACCAATGTCTTAGGCCTATAAATAGATACCTCCATCAAGAGAAGTGGGTGCTTAGAGATGAGGAAGAGAAGGAAGAAAGAGGATGAGTGAGTTGAGAGGAAAGAGAGCAAGAGAGAAATTCTCCAAGAAAGAAAATTGAGTGAGCCATACATATTGTAAACACTAAAGTTGTAGCCATATTATTTCATATAGTGAAAAGTTACTGCTGCTGCTCTCCGAGGACGTAGGCATTGCCGAACCTCGTTAAATTCTGTGTCTCATCTATTTAACGTGCAGCTCAATATTCGCACATATCCTAGTTCATTTTATAACACGTTATCAGCACGAGAAGCTCTCAGGTATAATTTTTTTTTTGTGCTACACTATTATTTATACTACTAACCATTATATTGATGTAAGGAAGAAAAGTAGAGGAGGAGCTGTGGTCTATTAGTGAGATATACAAGCAAACCAACTGGAAGGATAAGCTCCCTGCCTCTTACTTTTTCTATTATTTTATTATTTCTCCACACAATTTAATACTCATACTAACATCCAAAGCTAGTGAAGTTTGCAAGTGAAAAGAAGAAAAGCCAACATAATTTGTCTAGCTTTCAAACTAATGAATCATGGTGTTGATAAGATTCCAACGAAGAAAAAAAAGGGGTTGGAAAAGCTTCTTGCAACTTTTAGAATTATTGCCCAAAGTTCAAAATCTAAGGGGATTGAATATCCATACCATGAGAATATGTGATTTTGGCCTGAAGTTCAAAATCTAACAGTGTTGAGAACCTAAAGTTCCAACAGTTAAATGGACAACCCTTGAGGTATTATTACAAATTGTGGTACACCACATATTTCTTTGGCATAAGAGAATGATGAATTTAATAAAGTTCGATTATGTTATAATCACCTCAAGGAAGAAATATATTTTGAATGGATAATATCAGTATAAACCTCAAATAATGAATTGAGGCTCCCCACATATTTTGTTATATCTGGGCCGGAAGCCCATGGATCTAAATATATGAGAGATCCTGAACTTGAAGTTGTGGGTATATAGTAGTTAATGTTCTTCACTACTATATTGCGATATTATCGTGGCTTTTACTCAATTCATATTTCATGTCCATTTGAAAAGGGCGAATAAATTCTGAGTTTGTGTTTAACCCGGGCCAGAAGTTCCGGGCTCACATGCATTGAAATATGAAATTTGGGAGAGTCGATGTGGTTATTTGAACCTATAAGGCACAAGGTTCCAAACCGTCATTTTGAAAAGACGTAAAAACCACAGGTGCAAGTTTAAGAATGTGCGCAATTATTATAACAGGAAAGGAGCATACAACAGATAGATTTTTTCCACCTGCAATGAAGGTGCAGGCCCTGTAAAATCTATAAAATTACATTATGTTCTGGAAGCCTCTGAAGGAAGAGGACGGCGCCTCTTAAGCTTAGCCATAAGCCTCTCGTGGTCTCCCAAAATTCTTTCATTGGAGACCTGCAGCATGTCTAGCCTTCTCAGTGTATCAACGGAGTATGAACTCACCAGTTTCAACAAGGAATTATTCTCTCCTTTAAGTTTCTCAACCTCCTGTTGAGACTCATGAAGCATTCTTTGAAGAGACGAATTTTCAGTTGTTAGCCTCTGAACCTCGTTTGCTCTAGCACGCAAACGATCAGCCATGTTAGAAGCAGAAGCAGCACTCTGAATGCTAAAAGCCATTGAGTCATCAATAGCCTCTTCCTCAGACCTCCCTGTCAACAACATTTCATCCATTGGAATAATGAAATTCCTAGCTACTATGACAGCAGTAGCATCATTCATCATCACAGAATCATTAACTGTGATATGACGATTTTGGGATACAAAGGATGGACGCCAAACTTTGGCGTCACTGGTTGTTGTGGGAGCATCATTTAAATTGAAATAATTTGGGAAGGAAGAAGAGGAAGCCATTTTAAGAAGGTTTCGAAGAAAGTCTTACAAAACTAAAGTTTCAGAAAATGAAGGAAGTTGAGTTGAAACGCAGTTGCTCCAATCAAGTTTTGCAAAGGCAATATCTATAGGCGAAAATGTGGCAACATTTCCAGGATCCCAATATCTTCTCGAATCCCCATATTATCTTTTTCTTTCCCAGAGTCCAAAACTTCACGTGGCCTCTAATAATGCCTGTCGGCACTTTCGGCATTTTCAAGTATTATTTTCGTCAAAGCCGATCTTGCTTTACAGATTTCACGGAGCTACTTTTTCAAAAGTATCCCGAGAATCTCGCAATTTTCCTATGGTTAATTTGAAATTCACCGGTTCTACCTATTCATTGTATTTGTGTATAAATGTGTTACTAACGAAATTTTCTTTGCAGAAGACATCCAGTTTACTCCATACCTAGTGATGCGATATCTACTTGTTTTTCTTATTAGTAAGCACTCAATATGCCCGAGAAGCAAGACTATCTCTGATCATCCATTCAGGAAGCGAGACTATCCCTGATCACGTTTCCGCTACATCAGGGAACTGTGAAGGCGACCTTATGCTCTAATCTCCTGAGGTCCTTCTAGACTAGGAGAAATGAGAGCTTGTTGTCTGCTCCCACCAGCTTCCTTCCTTGATTGCTGAGCTTGTTGTCTGCTCCCACCAGCTTCCTTCCATGATTGCTTACCTTATCTTGCAATCAATATCACAATTTTTTTTGCATTTTTTCTCTTTTTGTAACTCTCTGTTCATAAGAGATTTTATTTCTTTAGAATGAACATCTGAAGAAAGAATCCATGAAGTGATCCTAACTCTTAGGGTTATTTGTTTTGACAGAGGCAAAAGAATTGTGATTTTTGCTCTTGCAGGATATAACTAGATCATCAAGCACTACATTATATTTGCTGGGCCGATACAAGTTTGAATGATACTTGAGAAAAGTTTCTCCCACCTAAGGATGTAAGCAATACTTTTGTTATTTTATGCTTATATACTTATTTGATATTTTATCTTGAAAGGTAACCAAATGGGGAGATAAGTCCGTTCCAAAAGAATGGCTTGTATGTATCCATGAATTATTAATGCAAATTTTACAAATTGCAAGTTGGATACATTGATAATACACTGCACAGATTAAAGTCCCATAAGAACAGAATATGGGTATAGCATTGATCAATATGATGCACGCCTGTTGCGTAGCAAATGATGTGGATTGAAGTCCCGAAAGGACAATCCTTTGACATGTCAATATTGATATTGTGCACGCCTAATGCGTAGCAAATTGTATGGGTTAAAGTCCCAGAAATTAATTGACATGTATGTATTAATCTGTGGCATGCCTGCAGCATGACAGATATATGGGTTCTAAATGTTCCAACTCCCTAAATGGATATTATCCACGCCCTACTATAAAATAACGCTCCATTGGAGGTTATAATCCACATTCTCACATAATAAAAGCCCCCTGAAGTGGCTTGGGTACCCAAAGGCAAAGAAATGCTTATAATTGATGTATGCGCATGCACATGAGAATGGTGGGATCATGAATTGATGAATGACAAATTTTGATTTTGGAGTAGCTACTCAAATCATCAATGGGCTGTGTTGATTGGAACCACGTTCAATTATTAAATGTCGACAATATCATTGGCCAAAATGGAATGAGGTAATTCCATTATAGATAAGAATGAACGTGAAAGAACAAACCCACAATACGAACCCCAAAATTTGTTAATATTGAAAGTTATACTTGGGTGTTCGGAATAAAAGGGAATATACCTACTTTGTATGACACAATGTTTTTGGCATAAACAAGGAATGTTGGGTTTTCTCCATATTTATAGATTCAATTGTGCCCCTTTATTGCACATTTACGGAGACCAACATGTTATCTTTAAGGGTTATTAAATGCACAAAGCATATCACCTGAAGTGATTCCCTAAAAGATGTATAAATAGCTGGGTTAAAGCTATATAATGTGTCATAAAGTTTAATCCCTTTAAACAAAATCCTTGAAAGGATTGAAATTGCATGAAGCAAGTCCCTGAATGACATGTGCCTGAAGCACAAAATCTGTACTCAATGCTAATGTGCATAAATTGCCTCAGTGAGTACATTGATTATAATGTGTTTGCAACACATTAAAGCTTCTGAAGAGTTCAAGAAATATTTGTCTCGACTTAAAGATCGAGCATTATGCCAACGAGATTCTTGCTTATACTAAGAAAGTATTGAAGCATTTTTATGAGGATTATCCGTTGGACACTTTAAGGATTTTTCGGAAGTATATTGGACCGGACATCATATTTTTCAGATAGAGCTCAACTCCATCACCATCATTTTGGGATGATGTGAGGTATATTTGATGTTATCTCCGCATAACACCATGTACGGGCATATTCTTTCAAGTGAACTTACAAATAGCCCAAGTTTTGTTGGAAACGCGGACTCTGAAAAAATTTTATGATTTACATAGAGATAGCTCACTGGAAATATATTTACTTACTCAACTACGAGAATTATTAATGGCTACATCCTCCACTCACTCCGAAAGATTCTCACTCCAAAAGATAGTCATGAAGACATCCGGGGGAGATATTAATCAGGGGGAGCATCCAGAAGTATGCTATACAGATTGTTGTACTCTTCTTTCTTCCTTCCATCAGTTTTCTACCTCACTAGGTTTTCTCCAAGCAAGGTTTTAATGAGGCAACCAATCTAGGGACATGTGGTCTCCAAAGAGGAGTGTTGTAAAGAAGAATGGGTGAAGCCCACATAGCCAAACTAACATTCAAGTTCAACACAAAATCAAACCACACACCCACCAAACCAAGCCATTTGCTTTGCCTATAAATAGGCATTATATTTGCTTGTAATGTGTGATGAAATGAGAGAAGAGGAAGAGAAGGAAGAAAGAGGGTGAGTGAGTGAAGAGAAAGAGAGCAGAGAGAAATTCTCCTAGAGAGAAAATTCAGTGAGCCATACATATTGTAAACACTAAAGTTGTAGCCATATTATTTCATATAGTGAAAAGTTACTGCTGCTGCTCTCCGAGGACGTAGGCATTGCCGAATCTCGTTAAATGCTGTGTCTCATCTATTTAACTTGCTCAATATTCGCACATATCCTAGTTCATTTTATAACAGAAGAGTTATTTACACTAACACCTTCTAAAGTTTTTTGTGTTTTCACAAAATCCCCTCATGTCTCAAAAATTACACGAACACCCCTTGAGGTTTCAGTTTGTTTTCATAAAACCCATTTTTGTTATTGTTTGTCCAAAAATTGATGATTTCATTGAAAAAAAAATTATGCAAATGACAAAATTAACCTCAATGAAGTATATGCAATCTAATCTCAAAGGCCAACTTTGTCATTTGGAGAATTTTTTTAGTATAAAATCATCAATTTTTGGATGAAAAATCAATGAAAATGAGTTTTGTGAAAACAATTTAAAACCTCAGGGGGGTAGTGTTGTAATTTTTTAAACCTCAAGGAGTTTTGTGAAAAAGCGAAAACCTCAGTGGGTGTTAGTGTAAATAACTCAAATTTGAATCTTATAGGAACTTTATGTGGTACTAAATCACTTACATATCTGTTTGTACCATATTTGGAAAATGAGCCAAAGTTGATGTATTTTTCAAATAAAATTACATTAGACCCAAGTCCACTACCATTCTTTCAAAACCACCAAAAAAATGCTTTTTTGGATTTGGGCTATTAATTGGTAAAATCTATTCGAAGGCCCATAATTCAAAAAACTTCAGCCTCAACCCAAACTAAAAGTTAGAAAATGGGTAATCGTTACCAGTTGACCCACGTGACTTCCTGAAGATGAGTTTTCGCCATTAAGAATGACTTGACCGCTATCTCTCTCAGCAAGAAAGCAAGTTGGCTGATTGACGCCAAAATTGAAAGGAGTCATCTTCCGACTAGTTTTCCAACTGCCAAAAGACGACAAATCAAAGGAATATCCCTTGAAACCAATTTTTTCATCTGGGAGACCCCTTCTTCTGCCTATGGATCGACTCACGAGGACAAATATGCAACTGACTTTGGACAACACTCGAGTATTGTCCTCCAGCTTTTACCGCCATCAATTGGACATTTTTGCCTATAAATATAGAGGCTCAACAACAGCACTCGAGGACTCTCTCCAAAATCAAATGCAACGTCTTATAAACACTTGAACAAGTTTCAAAATTTTCAAAAGCCAACTTGTTTCCCAGATAACCAGTTGACAACTCATGCATTTATCTTTTTATTGCTCTACCATCTTCATGGTATGATTCTTGTTTAAACAGTTAGTCTAGTTTCTCTCTAAACAAATGAAACTTGTATAGATTGGATAAGAGAAATCTCCAATCTCTTGAATATCGTAATTTGTTCTTTAAAAACTACTAAATCGAGAGATCTTTGGCTTTTGTTTTAATTTGTTATCATGCTGGAGCTGGATAGAGAAATCTCCAGCTTCTGGAACTTCATTCTCTTTGTAATTTACCTTAATCGCACTTTACATTCATGCCATTTATCTTTTTCGTACCTTACTTCCAGTAATTTACTTCCCCGCATTTTTATATTTGAATCTTTACTTTGACAATATTATAACTGTTTATTACTGGACATGCCCAGAACAAGGGTTCTAGGTCCGAATCGGGCTTTCTTAGCTTGAGAACAAGGGTTTATTCAGGCCCGAGCCATACCATCGGGCCTGAATTAACTAAGTTCTAACTCAATCCGGGGTTATCTTAGGCCAGATTAGGTTTCTGAGCCCAATGAAGAGAACATTGACCACAACATCGGTTTTTCTGTTTGGCTAGGTACTGTTTGTACTTTCCAAGCCATAGACGCGCGATTGAAAGAATATTGAAATCCTCTTAATTGAAGCATAGAAAAGAACTCATCCGAGCCAGTACCCCATTTGGAGCACTGTAGTTTGATTAGAGGTCTAGAATAAGCGCAAGTCCATCAAACAAAACATTCTACATCACATACACCAAGTCTATTAGGTTGGTCTCATTCCCAATAGTGGCACGCCTATACAAACTACGATTGGGCCAGAAAAAGCAAACAGCTAGGGCCCAGCCCATGTTCGCCTGCCTTTCTCAACCTAATCCAACTTTCAATTTTGCCTAAAATTGAACAAGCCTCTCATGAGCCAGGGACACAATTGGGGCATTGGTGTTAACTCGTCTTCTTCCTCTCTCACGCTCCATTCTCAAGAATGATCGACTATGGAGAAAAAGGGACCAACTGTATCTTATCAGACAATATATAAAGTGTAAAATATTATAATAAATCATTATAAATAAATTTACAACGAGCTTGGTGAAAGATGGATGAGTCTGCTGTTTACAAGTGAGTTGGTAAACTCGAGTGCTTTGATTCTCGCGCTGATGGTGAGAATTGGTTCAATATGGCATTTCCCGACCTTGAGTCTTTTTTTTGAGTAAAGTGTCTTTACCCGAGTAAAGTCGTTTAAGCTCGTGGACTAAAGAGTGAAATCCAATTGGGTTGATGGAGACTTGGGCCTGTCTTTAACCCAACTTCCCTTTTAGTAAAAACAAATGGCCCAAGGCCTATCAAAGATTTCAAAAAACCTATCAATGGTCACATTCCTATTTTTGGGCCCAAACAGTTTGTAAGTGGACGCATGGCGAGCGAGATTAAAAAATGGTCCCTCCCCGCGCGTGTGAGAGTCTGCGGGGTGGCTGCTGAGAGTGGGTGCACAAATGCGGTGGGTGCCCACGTGGGTTGGGTGGTGTGGTGTTTGTTGGCGTTTCAAAGCTTTATCTATCGCATGTCTCTCTGCAACTCCCAAAAGCATAATCTGTCTAATTATCACACTCTACTCCGTACAAATTACTGTCTGTGCTACTTTCGGTCTACTCGTTCTCTGCCTTTCTCCTTGTGCTTTGTTTCTGTAGACCACCACAGTTTTCAAAGATCTCTCTTGTTTTGGCTTCTGGATTTTTCCCAGTTGGCGAATTTGTGGTAAGAAACCTTGGATCTCTGGCTGTTTGGTTTTCATCTTCATGCTGCCTTTTTCTTTACTCTTATTAGGGACTTATGCTTATGCTCTATATCAGATTCTTGCATCTTTTTTTATCTACTGCTTTGGTATGGACTGATGGGAATCCATATCTAAGTTGATGAAGTTAACTTGATGAGCTGGCACTATGGTTAGTTTGTTAAACATCAGTTAGGCTAGGGTTAGTTGAGGGTTTGTTTGGTTTGGGTTAGCACTATATCAGTCGAGAGAGTTTGTATTGTAAGGGTTGTTGAGAGAAATGTAATTTTTTTTGGGTGAAAACGGGGGGACAAACCCCTTTACCATTTTTTGGGTAAACAAATAGTGACAGTGTTGTTCTTGAGATATTGAGTGAAGGTAGAAGGCAGGTTTTATCATGGGCAGCCATCTTTTGTCCGTTTAATATCATCTCTTGAGCGGTTAAGCCATTTAATTCTCTTTGCATTTCCCATTTTCTTTCTTTCATCATCTTCATCCAAATGTTAAAGTTTTACATATTAGTGTTTATGACTTTTTTTTAAAGAAAATAAATGTTGGTATTTCTGGACCCTCACCTCCATTATAAATGATATTCACATAAGTTGGGGAGATTAAGATCTTTATGATCATTGGTATCATCATAACATTATCACAGCCCTCGTTGAACTGCCTTGGGACTCCATTATTCATGGAATTGCCAGCTTCAGTTAGGCATTTCAGTCATCAGGTATTTGAACTAGTGGCTTAGCCAAAACAATCCTCAATTCGCTAAAGAAAATGTGAAACTTGTGCTATCGCTGCCATTAGCTCCAAGAGAATGTATACTTTTTCCCCATATTTGTTGCTCACTATTTCATTGCTCTTTTGATTTTCCTTTTGTAAATGGCCTTTTCAGTCGTTAGGTCTTGTGGTATAATTTGTTAGTGATTTGTTAAACCTTTGCGATACTCTTTTCTTCTGGGAAGAGTTTCATGCTGCGGATTGAAATCAATTCTTGAGAAGAGAAGAAAGAATTGAAAATCATCATTCAGCAACTGCAATGGTAAAACTTGAAATGTTGTGTTCTTTGAAGGGTTTTAGATTTATGTAGTGTAAATTATTTTATCTGTTGCTTTTTCTTCTTGGCATAGCAGGCACAGACAAAATAGTCTGTTATCTGCCGAATACAATGCAAATTAATGACCATATGAATGATTGTAGCCAGTAGAAGTTGGTTTTAGAAGCTGTTTTAAACCTTCTTGCATAAATCATTTTCCACCATTCCACTCTGAATAAATTTGAAAGAAAGTAAAAGACATACTTTCATAGAAAGTTCTCTCCTTCTTAACCTTGGGAATGCCATAGTTATCAGTACAGTAATAACTGACAACATATACGAGGTTGTCATGTTCAATTAATGAAAATTTTAATATCAACAATAAAGAATTAGTTTGCACTTTGAACCGTCCAGCATAGTCAAATATGGTGCAACTTACTGCTACATCACTTATTTGCTAGCTTAGCTTCATAACAGATAGCTAGACTGAGTTTCTCTCTCATTTTTTGAAGTTGTAGGTGAAAAGAAAGAAAGAGTTTCCAATCCAATCCAAAGATCTATCAAAGATCTTAAAAATCAATCAATCAATCCAAGTGAATGGCGAACATAGACATCGGGGGAATAATGAAGGATCTGCCCAACGATGGGCGTATCCCCAAAACAAAGATCGTGTGCACGTTGGGCCCATCCTCCCGGTCGGTGGTGATGTTGGAGAAGCTGCTGAGGGCTGGCATGAACGTCGCCCGCTTTAACTTCTCCCATGGGACCCACGACTACCACCAGGAGACCCTAAACAATCTCCGCACTGCCATGCACAACACCCAGATCCTCTGCGCCATCATGCTCGACACCAAGGTCTCTCTCTTTCCTTACCCTTTTTTTCATTTCACATTTCCCGTCTGCTACTTACTTAAATATGTCATACTTATGCGCCGTCATGCTCAACACCAAGATCCTCTGCGCCGTTATGCTCGACACCAACGCTACTTCTGAACATGTCATACTTATGCTTGAAGTACCGCTAATTAGAATTGTTTAACCATGAATTTGCCATTTCTTTTTTGTAGGGGCCTGAGATTCGTACTGGATTCCTCAATGGTGGCAAACCTATTCAACTTAAGGAAGGGCAGGAAATCACCATTACTATTGATTACGACATTAAGGGGGACCAAGAGATGATTTCCATGAGCTACAAGAAGCTGGCTGTGGACTTGAAGCCTGGAAATACCATTTTATGTGCAGATGGTACCATTTCCCTCACTGTATTGTCTTGTGATCTAGCAGCTGGTACAGTTAGGTGCCGCTGTGAGAACACTGCAATGCTGGGTGAGAGAAAAAATGTCAATCTTCCTGGTGTCGTGGTGGATCTTCCTACACTGACAGAGAAGGATAAGGAAGATATTCTGGAATGGGGTGTGCCCAACAAGATTGATATGATTGCTCTTTCATTTGTACGCAAGGGATCAGATCTTGTTAATGTCCGTAAAGTTCTTGGACCCCATGCCAAGCACATACAATTGATGTCAAAGGTATGTGCCATTTCAATGTTTAATTATCCAGGCATTCATATACTAAGATGACCTGCAGCTTTATTTTTTTTTCGGTTTTTGTGTTTTGTTTTGTGTCTGCATTCTCTCTCTCTCTCTCTCTCTCTCTCTCTCTCTCTCTCTCTCTCACATAGCAAATAAACTAATGGATTTATTGATAGTAGACTGGATATTATTTTCATTAGTTAACAAGTGAATGTGTGTTTCTTGTGGTTTCTAAAGGTTGAGAACCAGGAAGGAGTTATCAACTTTGATGAAATATTGCGTGAGACTGATTCATTCATGGTTGCCCGTGGTGATCTTGGAATGGAAATCCCAGTTGAAAAAATCTTCCTGGCACAGAAAATGATGATATATAAGTGTAATCTTGTGGGGAAGCCTGTGGTCACTGCCACTCAGATGCTTGAATCAATGATCAAGTCTCCGCGGCCAACCCGTGCTGAAGCCACAGATGTAGCTAATGCTGTCCTTGATGGCACTGATTGTGTCATGCTTAGTGGTGAGAGTGCAGCTGGGTCCTATCCGGAACTTGCTGTGAAGATCATGGCTCGAATATGTATTGAGGCAGAATCTTCCCTTGATTACGGGGCTATCTTTAAGGAGATGATAAAGTCGACACCACTTCCAATGAGCCCGTTGGAGAGTCTTGCATCCTCCGCTGTCCGAACAGCCAACAAGGCCAGAGCCAAACTCATTGTTGTGTTGACACGTGGTGGGAGCACAGCCAAATTGGTGGCCAAGTACAGGCCAGCAGTTCCTATCCTGTCGGTGGTTGTTCCAGTTTTGACAACAGACTCATTTGATTGGAGCTGCAGTGATGAGACCCCGGCAAGGCATAGCCTGATCTACAGGGGGCTGATTCCTCTATTGGCTGAAGGATCTGCAAAAGCTACTGATGCAGAATCCACGGAGGTGATCCTGGAAGCTGCTCTCAAGTCAGCAACAGAGAGGGGACTGTGCAAGCTTGGTGATGCAGTGGTGGCACTTCATCGTATTGGAGTCGCCTCTGTTATTAAGATATGCGTGGTAAAATAAAATTGAGGATGCAGAATGTCAACATTTGCGTTGTTAAGGCAGACAGTGTGGCTGAGATGGACTTGTACTTTGCTTTCTTTCTAGTATCTCTGTACTTTATTATGTTTTAGCTAGCCTTACACAGCGCACTGAAAAGTGTAGTTATTTTCCATTTCCTTAAGCCATGCGAGAGAGGATATTTGGTCGCTCTGTATTTTTATTGCTTTATGATGCACAAAATGTATCAGCTGTCATGGAGTTTTCATGAAACAGTCTGCAGCACATGGTTGGATAAATGTGGAGATGCCGCCACACTTGTGTTTATGAGCAAGA